>NC_091282.1:37179338-37479338 GCF_032444005.1 Ranitomeya imitator | reverse complement strand
TTCATTCCATTGCTTCTCCAGTTTCTATGTGCAAATGAGAATAAGGATAATCCCTCTAAAATGTGACAGCCCTTCAGATATTTGTAGACAGCTATTAAGTCTCCTATTAGCCTTCTCTTTTGCAAGTCAAACATTCCCAGATCCTTTAACCGTTCCTCGTAGGACATACAGGTGCTTCTCAAAAAATTAGAATATCATCAAAAAGTTAATTTATTTCAGTTCTTCAGTGCAAGAAGTGAAACTCATATATTATATAGAGTCATTACAAACAGAGTGATCTATTCCAAGTGTTTATTTCTGTTAATGTTGATGATTATGGCTTGCAGCCAATGAAAAACCAAAAGCCATTATCTCAGTAAATTAGAATACTTTATAACACCAAACTGAAAAATTTTAAAATCCGAATTGTCATTCTACTTAAATGTATGTTCAGTAAGTGCACTCAATACTTGGTCGGGGCTCCTTTTACATCAATTACCGCATCAATGCGGCGTGGCATGGAGGCGATCAGTCTGTGACACTGCTGAGAGGTTATGGAAGCCCAGGTTGCTTTGATAGCAGCCTTCTGCTCGTCTGCATTGTTGGGTCTGGTGTTTCATGTTCATCTTGACAATACTCCATAGATTCTCTATGGGGTTAAGGTCAGGCGAGTTTGCTGCCAATCAAGCACAGTGATACTGTTGTTTGTAAACCAGGTATTGGTGCTTTTGGCAGTGTGGACAGGGGCCAAGTCCTGCTGGAAAATGACATTTCCATCTCCAAAAAGCTTGTTGGCAGAGGGAAGCCAAATTTGGGGCTATCAGCTGTACCCAGGGCCGTTGGGACTAGAGATGAGTGGATCGATTTATCCAGCATCCAGATCAGTGGTACCTGATGGCTGGACAGGAGGCCGCAAATCTCTAATCTTACGCTACATGTGAACACGGCCTCAGCATTACATTTTTATTATTTTTTCTCTATTAAACCAATAAAAAATATATCAATCACAGCATTTTTTTATCCCGTTTACCGATCCCCATAAATAATCTGATCGCTGCGTTGTGTGGATCATTAGCATTACAGGGACACCAAATATGTCTGTTATTTGCTGATTTGTGATGTTTATTATTTTTTAATAGCGCAAAATAAAACTGATATTAATGTAATTGTTTATCATTATATTTTAGTAATTTTATAGGAATAAAAAAAATATCTTTTATTCTCCCTCTAGAATCCAGGCAAATAGAAATCCACCGCTGTGTGCAATGTATCAGTATAATCTGCCTGTGAAGTCAGAGCCTGCAATACAAATCAAGTATACAAACTTCTCCCAGTAACATCTCCAGAACCTGTGGCTCAGTATGTTTAGCTCCTTCCTGAAATGTTGGAGTTACTGAGTTCAAGACCTGGAGATATTCAAAGAAAAAGATAACATCTTTGTAATTCCTTTTTATTATTTTTAGGCACAAAAAAATCTGACTTTTTCTTCACCTCAGTATACAAGTACAAAGAAATACACTGCTGTATACCATGTATCTCTATGTACATGTATAATCTGCTTCTGGGGTCACTGCCTGAAATACATCTCAAGATTACCAAATTCTCCTATGTTCATCATTATGTGCTGTGGCACCTAGCTAGAGCTGCCACCTGAGAACAAGGAGACCTGATCACAGAAGAAGGGAGGATGTATAATTTAATTTATGCTCTGATCAGAGAGATGCGACCCCAGACCTAGGGGGCGATAAAGACCTTGGAGAGAGAGGTAAGTATTAGAAGCTGTGACATTTCGGGACAGTTCCCTGAATCCGGGATGGTTGGGAGCTATTCCATAGTCATAAGTTGATCTGTAGTAAAGTCACATTTTACAATAACACCATAGCCATAAAGTGACCTGTAGTAAAGTCAAAGTTTACAATAACACCATAGCCATAAAGCGATCTGCAGTAAAGTCACAGTTTACAATAACACCATAGCCATAAAGCGATCTGCAGTAAAGTCACAGTTTACAATAACACCATAGCCATAAAGCGATCTGTAGTAAAGTCACAGTTTACAATAACACCATAGCCATAAAGCGACCTGCAGTAAAGTCACAGTTTACAATAACCCCCTTGCTATAAAGCGATCTGCAGTAAAGTCACAGTTTACAATAACCCCCTTGCTATAAAGCAATCTGTAGTAAAGTCACAGTTTATAATAACACCATAGCCATAAAGCGATCTGCAGTAAAGTCACAGTTTACAATAACACCATAGCCATAAAGCAATCTATCGTAAAGTCACAGTTTACAATAGCACCATAGCCATAAAGCAATATGCAGTAAAGCCTGTTGTGAATTCTGTGGCAGAGCTCCCTCCTGTGGTCACAAGTGGTACTTCGGCTGATTCTCTCTGGGAGCTTCCGTTTGTTGAGGAAACTGGTACTGCTGCTTCTGAGTTTCCTCCCTCAGGTGATCTGGTGAGGTCGTTAGGTGCTTCTCTACTTAACCCCACCTAATGCTTTGATTGTTGCTTCCTGTCAATGTTCCAGTGTTGGACTTGTGTTTCTCTGGATCATTCCTGTGGCCTGCTGCTCTGCATAGCTAAGTGCTTCTTTGATATTTGTTGCTATTTTTTTCTGTCCAGCTTGTCTATTTGTTTTGCTGGAAGCTCTGGGACGCAAAGGGTGTACCTCCGTGCCGTTAGTTCGGTACGGAGGGTCTTTTTGCCCCTTTGCGTGGTTTTCTTTAGGGTTTTGTGTAGACCGCAAAGTTATCTTTCCTATCCTCGTTCTGTCTAGAATATCGGGCCTCACTTTGCTGAATCTATTTCATCCCTACGTTTGTCTTTTCATCTTACTCACAGTCATTATATGTGGGGGGCTGCCTTTTCCTTTGGGGTATTTCTCTGAGGCAAGGTAGACTTATTTTTTCTATCTTCAGGCTAGTTAGTTTCTCAGGCTGTGCCGAGTTGCATAGGTAGCGTTAGGCGCAATCCACGGCTGCCTCTAGTTGTGTTTGGAGAGGATCAGGGATTGCGGTCTGCAGAGTTCCCACGTCTCAGAGCTCGTTCTATTATTTTGGGTTATTGTCAGATCGCTGTATGTGCTCTGACCTCCATGTCCATTGTGATACTGAATTGCCTTTCATAACAGTACAGGAAGCCAAATGTACTAATGATTCTCAATAGAGGGAAAAAAGAAGTTCTGAGACCATTTTTTTTCTTGGCTTTGTGTTTTGTCTTTTTTTTCCCCTAGACATTTGGGTGGTTCAGCACACAGGTGTAGCGATGGACATTAGAAGTCTGTCTTCATTTGTGGATCAGCTCTCGGCAAGAGTACAAAAGATTCAAGACACTATTGATCAGAAATCTATGTTAGAACCAAGAATTCCTATTCCTGATTTGTTTTTTGGAGATAGAACTAAGTTTCTGAGTTTCAAAAATAATTGTAAGTTATTTCTGGCCTTGAAACCTCGTTCCTCTGGTGATCCAGTTCAACAGGTTTTGATTGTTATTTCTTTTTTGCGCGGCGACCCTCAGGACTGGGCATTTTCTCTTGCGCCAGGAGATCCTGCATTGAGTAATATCAATGCGTTTTTCCTGGCGCTCGGATTGCTGTACGATGAGCCTAATTCAGTGGATCAGGCAGAAAAGAATTTGCTGGCTCTTTGTCAGGGTCAGGATGAGATAGAGGTATATTGCCAGAAATTTGGAAAATGGTCAGTGCTCACTCAATTGAATGAATCTGCGCTGGCAGCTATGTTCAGAAAGGGTCTCTCTGAAGCCCTTAAGGATGTCATGGTGGGATTTCCTATGCCTGCTGGTTTGAATGAGTCTATGTCTTTGGCTATTCAGATCGGTCGACGCTTGCGTGAGCGTAAATCTGTGCACCATTTGGCGGTATTACCTGAGCTTAAACCTGAGCCTATGCAGTGCGATAGGACTTTGACCAGAGTTGAACGGCAAGAACACAGACGTCTGAATGGGCTGTGTTTCTACTGTGGTGATTCCACTCATGCTATCTCTGATTGTCCTAAGCGCACTAAGCGGTTCGCTAGGTCTGCCACCATTGGTACGGTACAGTCAAAATTTCTTCTGTCCGTTACCTTGATCTGCTCTTTGTCATCATATTCTGTCATGGCGTTTGTGGATTCAGGCGCTGCTCTGAATTTGATGGACTTGGAATATGCTAAGCGTTGTGGGTTTTTCTTGGAGCCCTTGCAGTGTCCTATTCCATTGAGAGGTATTGATGCTACACTTTTGGCCAAGAATAAGCCTCAATACTGGACCCAGCTGACCATGTGCATGGCTCCTGCACATCAGGAGGATATTCGCTTTCTGGTGTTGCATAATCTGCATGATGTGGTCGTGTTGGGGTTGCCATGGCTACAAGCCCATAATCCAGTATTGGATTGGAAATCCATGTCGGTGTCCAGCTGGGGTTGTCAGGGGTTACATGGTGATGTTCCATTTTTGTCAATTTCGTCATCCACCCCTTCTGAGGTTCCAGAGTTCTTGTCTGATTACCGGGATGTATTTGATGAGCCCAAGTCCGATGCCCTACCTCCGCATAGGGATTGTGATTGTGCTATCAATTTGATTCCTGGTGGTAAATTCCCAAAAGGTCGACTGTTTAATTTATCCGTGCCTGAGCACACCGCTATGCGCAGTTATGTGAAGGAATCCCTGGAGAAGGGGCATATTCGCCCGTCATCGTCGCCATTAGGAGCAGGGTTCTTTTTTGTAGCCAAAAAGGATGGTTCGCTGAGACCTTGTATAGATTATCGCCTTCTTAATAAGATCACTGTTAAATTTCAGTACCCCTTGCCTTTGTTATCTGATTTGTTTGCTCGGATTAAGGGGGCTAGTTGGTTCACCAAGATTGATCTTCGTGGTGCGTATAATCTGGTGCGAATCAGGCGAGGCGATGAATGGAAAACTGCATTTAATACGCCCGAGGGTCATTTTGAGTATCTAGTGATGCCGTTCGGACTTGCCAATGCTCCATCAGTGTTTCAGTCCTTTATGCATGACATCTTCCGAGAGTACCTGGATAAATTCCTGATTGTGTACTTGGATGACATTTTGATCTTCTTGGATGATTGGGAGTCTCATGTGAAACAGGTCAGAACGGTTTTTCAGGTCCTGCGTGCTAACTCTTTGTTTGTGAAGGGATCAAAGTGTCTCTTTGGTGTGCAGAAGGTTTCATTTTTGGGGTTCATCTTTTCCCCTTCTACTATCGAGATGGATCCTGTTAAGGTCCAAGCCATCCATGATTGGACTCAGCCGACATCTCTGAAAAGTCTGCAAAAGTTCCTGGGCTTTGCTAATTTTTATCGTCGCTTCATCTGCAATTTTTCTAGTATTGCCAAACCATTGACCGATTTGACCAAGAAGGGTGCTGATTTGGTCAATTGGTCTTCTGCTGCTGTGGAAGCTTTTCAAGAGTTGAAGCGTCGTTTTTCTTCTGCCCCTGTGTTGTGTCAACCTGATGTTTCTCTTCCGTTCCAGGTCGAGGTTGATGCTTCTGAGATTGGAGCAGGGGCTGTTTTGTCGCAGAGAGGTTCTGATTGTTCAGTGATGAAACCATGCGCTTTTTTTCCCAGGAAGTTTTCGCCTGCTGAGCGGAATTATGATGGGGGCAACCGAGAGTTGCTGGCCATGAAGTGGGCATTCGAGGAGTGGCGTCATTGGCTTGAGGGAGCTAATCATCGCGTGGTGGTATTGACTGATCATAAGAACCTGACTTATCTCGAGTCTGCTAAGCGTTTGAATCCTAGACAGGCTCGTTGGTCGCTGTTTTTCGCCCGTTTTGACTTTGTGATTTCGTACCTTCCGGGCTCTAAAAATGTGAAGGCGGATGCTCTGTCTAGGAGTTTTGTGCCCGACTCTCCGGGTTTATCTGAGCCGGCGGGTATCCTCAAGGAAGGAGTAATTGTGTCTGCCATCTCCCCTGATTTGCGGCGGGTGCTGCAAAAATTTCAGGCTAATAAACCTGATCGTTGTCCAGCGGAGAAACTGTTTGTCCCGGATAGGTGGACAAATAAAGTGATCTCTGAGGTTCATTGTTCGGTGTTGGCTGGTCATCCTGGAATCTTTGGTACCAGAGAGTTAGTGGCTAGATCCTTTTGGTGGCCGTCTCTGTCGCGGGATGTGCGTTCTTTTGTGCAGTCCTGTGGGATTTGTGCTCGGGCTAAGCCCTGCTGTTCTCATGCCAGTGGGTTGCTTTTGCCCTTGCCGGTCCCGAAGAGACCTTGGACACATATCTCTATGGATTTTATTTCAGATCTTCCCGTCTCTCAAAAGATGTCAGTCATTTGGGTGGTCTGTGATCGCTTTTCTAAGATGGTCCATCTGGTACCCTTGTCCAAGTTGCCTTCCTCCTCTGATTTGGTGCCATTGTTCTTCCAGCATGTGGTTCGTTTGCATGGCATTTCAGAGAATATCGTTTCTGACAGAGGTTCCCAGTTTGTTTCGAGGTTTTGGCGAGCCTTTTGTGGTAGGATGGGCATTGACTTGTCTTTTTCCTCGGCTTTTCATCCTCAGACTAATGGCCAGACCGAACGAACCAATCAGACCTTGGAAACCTATCTGAGATGCTTTGTTTCTGCCGATCAGGATGACTGGGTGTCCTTTTTGCCTTTGGCTGAGTTCGCCCTTAATAATCGGGCCAGCTCGGCTACCTTGGTTTCGCCATTTTTCTGCAATTCTGGGTTCCATCCTCGTTTCTCTTCAGGACAGGTTGAGTCTTCGGACTGTCCTGGTGTGGATACTGTGGTGGACAGGTTGCAGCAGATTTGGACTCATGTAGTGGACAATTTGACCTTGTCCCAGGAGAAGGCTCAACGTTTCGCTAATCGCAGACGCCGTGTGGGTCCCCGACTTCGTGTTGGGGATCTGGTTTGGTTATCTTCTCGTCATATTCCTATGAAGGTTTCCTCTCCGAAGTTTAAACCTCGTTTCATTGGTCCTTATAGGATTTCTGAGGTTATTAATCCTGTGTCTTTTCGTCTGACCCTCCCAGATTCTTTTTTCATACATAACGTCTTCCATAGGTCATTGTTGTGGAGATACGTGGCACCTATGGTTCCATCTGTTGACCCTCCTGCCCCGGTTTTGGTGGAGGGGGAATTGGAGTATATTGTGGAGAAGATTTTGGATTCTCGTGTTTCAAGACGGAAACTCCAGTATCTGGTTAAATGGAAGGGTTATGCTCAGGAGGATAATTCCTGGGTTTTTGCCTCTGATGTCCATGCTCCCGATCTTGTTCGTGCCTTTCATGTGGCTCATCCTGGTCGGCCTGGGGGCTCTGGTGAGGGTTCGGTGACCCCTCCTCAAGGGGGGGTACTGTTGTGAATTCTGTGGCAGAGCTCCCTCCTGTGGTCACAAGTGGTACTTCGGCTGATTCTCTCTGGGAGCTTCCGTTTGTGGAGGAAACTGGTACTGCTGCTTCTGAGTTTCCTCCCTCAGGTGATCTGGTGAGGTCGTTAGGTGCGTCTCTACTTAACCCCACCTAATGCTTTGATTCTTGCTTCCTGTCAATGTTCCAGTGTTGGACTTGTGTTTCTCTGGATCATTCCTGTGGCCTGCTGCTCTGCATAGCTAAGTGCTTCTTTGCTATTTGTTGCTATTTTTTCTGTCCAGCTTGTCTATTTGTTTTGCTGGAAGCTCTGGGACGCAAAGGGTGTACCTCCGTGCCGTTAGTTTGGTACGGAGGGTCTTTTTGCCCCTTTGCGTGGTTTTCTTTAGGGTTTTGTGTAGACCGCAAAGTTATCTTTCCTATCCTCGTTCTGTCTAGAATATCGGGCCTCACTTTGCTGAATCTATTTCTGTTATGGCTGGCAATCAGGCAACACAGCGTGCAGTAATCAGCGCACATACAGAGATCTGGCAATAACCAAAAACAATAGGACGAGCTCTGAGACGTGGAATCTCTGTAGACTGCAGTACCTGATCTATCCTCACACAACTATAAGCAGCAGTGGATTGCGCCTATCACTACCTATGCAACTCGGCACTGCCTGAGGAGCTGACTAGCCTAAAGATAGAAATACAAGCCTGACTTACCTCAGAGAAATACCCCAAAGGAATAGGCAGCCCCCCACATATAATGACTGTTAGCAAGATGAAAAGACAAACGTAGGAATGAAATAGATTCAGCAAAGTGAGGCCCGATATTCTAGACAGAGCGAGGATAGCAAAGAGAACTATGCAGTCTACAAAAAACCCTAAAACGAAAACCACGCAAAGGGGCAAAAAGACCCACCGTGCCGAACTAACAGCACGGCGGTGCACCCCTTTTCTTCTCAGAGCTTCCAGCAAAAGTTAATAGCAAGCTGGACAGAAAAAACAGAAAACAAACTAGAAGCACTTATCTAGCAGAGCAGCAGGCCCAAGGAAAGATGCAGTAGCTCAGATCCAACACTGGAACATTGACAAGGAGCAAGGAAGACAGACTCAGGTGGAGCTAAATAGCAAGGCAGCCAACGAGCTCACCAAAACACCTGAGGGAGGAAGCCCAGAGACTGCAATACCACTTGTGACCACAGAAGTGAACTCAGCCACAGAATTCACAACAGTACCCCCCCTTGAGGAGGGGTCACCGAACCCTCACCAGAACCCCCAGGCCGACCAGGATGAGCCACATGAAAGGCACGAACAAGATCTGGGGCATGGACATCAGAGGCAAAAACCCAGGAATTATCTTCCTGAGCATAACCCTTCCATTTGACCAGATACTGGAGTTTCCGTCTAGAGACACGAGAATCCAAAATCTTCTCCACAATATACTCCAATTCCCCCTCTACCAAAACAGGGGCAGGAGGCTCCACAGATGGAACCATAGGTGCCACGTATCTCCTCAACAACGACCTATGGAATACATTATGTATGGAAAAGGAGTCTGGGAGGGTCAGACGAAAAGACACCGGATTGAGAATCTCAGAAATCCTATACGGACCAATAAAACGAGGTTTAAATTTAGGAGAGGAAACCTTCATAGGAATATGACGAGAAGATAACCAAACCAGATCCCCAACACGAAGTCGGGGTCCCACACGGCGTCTGCGATTAGCGAAAAGCTGAGCCTTCTCCTGGGACAAGGTCAAATTGTCCACTACCTGAGTCCAGATCTGCTGCAACCTGTCCACCACAGAATCCACACCAGGACAGTCCGAAGACTCAACCTGTCCTGAAGAGAAACGAGGATGGAACCCAGAATTGCAGAAAAATGGAGAGACCAAGGTAGCCGAGCTGGTCCGATTATTAAGGGCGAACTCAGCCAACGGCAAAAATGACACCCAATCATCCTGGTCAGCGGAAACAAAACATCTCAGATATGTTTCCAAGGTCTGATTGGTTCGTTCGGTCTGGCCATTAGTCTGAGGATGGAAGGCCGAGGAGAAAGATAGGTCAATGCCCATCCTACCACAAAAGGCTCGCCAGAACCTCGAGACAAACTGGGAACCTCTGTCAGAAACAATATTCTCAGGAATGCCATGAAAACGAACCACATGCTGGAAGAACAAAGGCACCAAATCAGAGGAGGAAGGCAATTTAACCAAGGGCACCAGATGGACCATTTTAGAAAAGCGATCACAGACCACCCAAATGACCGACATTTTTTGAGAAACGGGAAGGTCAGAAATGAAATCCATCGAAATATGTGTCCAAGGCCTCTTCGGGACCGGCAAGGGCAAAAGCAACCCACTGGCACGTGAACAGCAGGGCTTAGCCCTAGCACAAATTCCACAGGACTGCACAAAAGCACGCACATCCCGTGACAGAGACGGCCACCAGAAGGATCTAGCAACCAACTCCCTGGTACCAAAGATTCCTGGATGACCGGCCAGCACCGAACAATGAAGTTCAGAGATAACTTTACAAGTCCACCTATCAGGGACGAACAGTTTCTCGGCCGGACAACGATCAGGTTTATTAGCCTGAAATTTCTGCAACACTCTCCGCAAATCAGGGGAGATGGCAGACACAATGACTCCTTCCTTGAGGATACTCGCCGGCTCAGATAACCCCGGAGAGTCGGGCACAAAACTCCTAGACAGAGCATCCGCCTTCACATTTTTAGAGCCCGGAAGGTATGAAATCACAAAATCAAAACGAGCAAAAAATAACGACCAACGGGCCTGTCTAGGATTCAAGCGCTTGGCAGACTCAAGATAAGTAAGGTTCTTATGATCAGTCAAAACCACCACGCGATGCTTAGCACCCTCAAGCCAATGACGCCACTCCTCGAATGCCCACTTCATGGCCAGCAACTCTCGGTTGCCCACATCATAATTACGCTCAGCAGCAGAAAATTTCCTGGAAAAGAAAGCACATGGTTTGAACACTGAGCAACCAGAACCTCTCTGTGACAAAACCGCCCCTGCACCAATCTCAGAAGCATCAACCTCGACCTGGAACGGAAGAGAAACATCAGGTTGACACAACACAGGGGCACAGCAAAAACGACGCTTCAACTCCTGAAAAGCTTCCACGGCAGCAGAAGACCAATTAACCAAATCAGCACCCTTCTTGGTCAAATCGGTCAATGGTCTGGCAATGCTAGAAAAATTACAGATGAAGCGACGATAAAAATTAGCAAAGCCCAGGAATTTCTGCAGACTTTTTAGAGATGTCGGCTGAGTCCAATCCTGGATGGCCTGAACCTTAACCGGATCCATCTCGATAGTAGAAGGGGAAAAGATGAACCCCAAAAATGAAACTTTCTGCACACCGAAGAGACACTTTGATCCCTTCACGAACAAGGAATTAGCACGCAGTACCTGGAAAACCATTCTGACTTGCTTCACATGAGACTCCCAATCATCTGAGAAGATCAAAATGTCATCCAAGTAAACAATCAAGAATTTATCCAGATACTCACGGAAAATGTCATGCATAAAAGACTGAAAAACAGATGGAGCATTGGCAAGTCCGAACGGCATCACCAGATACTCAAAATGACCCTCGGGCGTATTAAATGCCGTTTTCCATTCATCTCCCTGCCTGATTCTCACCAGATTATACGCACCACGAAGATCAATCTTAGTAAACCAACTAGCCCCCTTAATCCGAGCAAACAAGTCAGAAATCAATGGCAAGGGATACTGAAACTTAACAGTGATCTTATTAAGAAGGCGGTAATCAATACACGGTCTTAGCGAACCATCCTTCTTGGCTACAAAAAAGAACCCTGCTCCCAATGGTGACGACGATGGGCGAATATGTCCCTTCTCCAGGGACTCCTTCACATAACTGCGCATAGCGGTGTGTTCAGGTACGGACAAATTAAATAAACGACCCTTAGGGAATTTACTACCAGGAATCAAATCGATAGCACAATCACAATTCCTATGCGGAGGTAGGGCATCAGACTTGGACTCTTCAAATACATCCTGAAAGTCCGACAAGAACTCTGGGATGTCAGAAGGAATGGATGACGAAATAGACAAAAATGGAACATCACCATGTACTCCCTGACAACCCCAGCTGGTTACCGACATAGAGTTCCAATCCAATACTGGATTATGGGTTTGTAGCCATGGCAACCCCAACACGACCACATCATGCAAATTATGCAGTACCAGAAAGCAAATAACTTCCTGATGTGCAGGAGCCATGCACATGGTCAGCTGGGCCCAGTACTGAGGCTTATTCTTGGCCAAAGGTGTAGCATCAATTCCTCTCAACGGAATAGGACACCGCAAAGGCTCCAAGAAAAATCCACAACGTTTAGCATAATCCAAATCCATCAGATTCAGGGCAGCGCCTGAATCCACAAACGCCATGACAGAATACGATGACAAAGAGCACATTAAGGTAATGGACAAAAGGAATTTGGACTGTACAGTACCAATAACGGCAGAGCTATCGAACCGCCTAGTGCGTTTAGGACAATTAGAAATAGCATGAGTAGAATCACCACAATAGAAACACAGTCTGTTCAGACGTCTGTGTTCTTGCCGTTCTACTTTAGTCATAGTCCTGTCGCACTGCATAGGCTTAGGTTTACTCTCAGACAATACCGCCAAATGGTGCACAGATTTACGCTCGCGCAAGCGACGACCGATCTGAATGGCCAAGGACATAGACTCATTCAAACCAGCAGGCATAGGAAATCCCACCATTACATCCTTAAGAGCTTCAGAGAGACCCTTTCTGAACAAAGCCGCTAGTGCAGATTCATTCCACAGAGTGAGTACTGACCACTTCCTAAATTTCTGACAATATACTTCTACATCATCCTGACCCTGGCATAAAGCCAGCAGATTTTTCTCAGCCTGATCCACTGAATTAGGCTCATCGTAAAGCAATCCCAGCGCCTGGAAAAATGCATCAACATTACTCAATGCAGAATCTCCTGGTGCAAGAGAAAACGCCCAGTCCTGTGGGTCGCCGCGCAAAAAAGAAATAATAATCAAAACCTGTTGAATAGGATTACCAGAAGAATGAGGTTTCAAGGCCAAAAATAGCTTACAATTATTTCTGAAGCTCAGGAACTTAGTTCTGTCACCAAAAAACAAATCAGGAATCGGAATTCTTGGTTCTAACATCGATTTCTGATCAATAGTATCTTGAATCTTTTGTACATTTACAACGAGATTATCCATTGAAGAGCACAGAGCCTGAATATCCATGTCCACAGCTGTGTCCTGAAGCACTCTAATGTCTAGGGGAAAAAAAAGACTGAAGACAGAGCTAAGAAAAAAAAAATGATGTCAGGATTTCTTTTTTCCCTCTATTGGGAATCATTGGAGTGGCTCCTTGTACTGTTATGGCTGGCAATCAGGCAACACAGCGTGCAGTAATCAGCGCACATACAGAGATCTGGCAATAACCAAAAACAATAGGACGAGCTCTGAGACGTGGAATCTCTGTAGACTGCAGTACCTGATCTATCCTCACACAACTATAAGCAGCAGTGGATTGCGCCTATCACTACCTATGCAACTCGGCACTGCCTGAGGAGCTGACTAGCCTGAAGATAGAAATACAAGCCTGACTTACCTCAGAGAAATACCCCAAAGGAATAGGCAGCCCCCCACATATAATGACTGTTAGCAAGATGAAAAGACAAACGTAGGAATGAAATAGATTCAGCAAAGTGAGGCCCGATATTCTAGACAGAGCGAGGATAGCAAAGAGAACTATGCAGTCTACAAAAAACCCTAAAACGAAAACCACGCAAAGGGGCAAAAAGACCCACCGTGCCGAACTAACAGCACGGCGGTGCACCCCTTTTCTTCTCAGAGCTTCCAGCAAAAGTTAATAGCAAGCTGGACAGAAAAAACAGAAAACAAACTAGAAGCACTTATCTAGCAGAGCAGCAGGCCCAAGGAAAGATGCAGTAGCTCAGATCCAACACTGGAACATTGACAAGGAGCAAGGAAGACAGACTCAGGTGGAGCTAAATAGCAAGGCAGCCAACGAGCTCACCAAAACACCTGAGGGAGGAAGCCCAGAGACTGCAATACCACTTGTGACCACAGAAGTGAACTCAGCCACAGAATTCACAACAATTTCATCCCTACGTTTGTCTTTTCATCTTACTCACAGTCATTATATGTGGGGGGCTGCCTTTTCCTTTGGGGTATTTCTCTGAGGCAAGGTAGGCTTATTTTTTCTATCTTCAGGCTAGTTAGTTTCTCAGGCTGTGCCGAGTTGCATAGGTAGCGTTAGGCGCAATCCACGGCTGCCTCTAGTTGTGTTTGGAGAGGATCAGGGATTGCGGTCTGCAGAGTTCCCACGTCTCAGAGCTCATTCTATTATTTTGGGTTATTGTCAGATCGCTGTATGTGCTCTGACCTCCATGTCCATTGTGATACTGAATTGCCTTTCATGACAAAAGCCACAGTTTACAATAACACCATAGCCATAAAGCGATCTGCAGTAAAGTCACAGTTTACAATAACACCATAGCCATAAAGCAATCTGTAGTAAAGTCACAGTTTACAATAACACCATAGCCATAAAGAGATCTGCAGTAAAGTCACAGTTTACAATAACACCATAGCCATAAAGCGATCTGCAGTAAAGTCAGTTTACAATAGCACCATAGCCATAATGCGATCTGCAGTAAAGTCAAAGTTTACAATAACACCATTGCCATAAAGCGATCTGCAGTAAAGTCACAGTTTACAATAACACCATAGCCATAAAGCGATCTGCAGTAATGTCACAGTTTACAATAACACCATAGTCATAAAGCGATCTGCAGTGAAGTCACAGTTTACAATAACACCATAGCCATAAAGTGATCTGCAGTAAAGTCACAGTTTACAATAACACCATAGCCATAAAGCGATCTGCAGTAAAGTCACAGTTTACAATAACACCATAGCCATAAAGTGATCTGCAGTAAAGTCACAGTTTATAATAACACCATAGCCATAAAGCGATCTGTAGTAAAGTCACAGTTTACAATAATACCATAGCCATAAAGCAATCTGCAGTAAAGTCACAGCTTACAATAACACCATAGCCATAAAGCAATATGCAGTAAAGCCACAGTTTACAATAACACCATTGCCATAAAGCGATCTGCAGTAAAGTCACAGTTTACAATAACACCATAGCCATAAAGCAATCTATCGTAAAGTCTAAGTTTACAATTACACCATAGCCATAAAGCAATCTGCAGTAAAGACTAAGTTTACAATAACGCCATTGCCATAAAACGATCTGCAGTAAAGTCACAGTTTACAATAGCACCATAGTCATAAAGCGATCTACAGTAAAGTCACAGTTTACAATAGCACCATTGCCATAAAGCGATCTGCAGTAAAGTCACAGTTTACAATAACACCATAGCCATAAAGCGATCTACAGTAAAGTCACAGTTTACAATAACACCATAGCCATAAAGTGATCTGCAGTAAAGTCACAGTTTACAATAACACCATAGCCATAAAGCGATCTACAGTAAAGTCACAGTTTACAATAGCACCATAGCCATAATGCGATCTGCAGTAAAGTCACAGTTTACAATAACACCATAGCCATAAAGCGATCTACAGTAAAGTCACAGTTTACAATAACACCATAGCCATAAAGCGATCTGCAGTAAAGTCACAGTTTACAATAACACCATAGCCATAAAGCGATCTACAGTAAAGTCACAGTTTACAATAACACCATAGCCATAAAGCGATCTACAGTAAAGTCACAGTTTACAATAACACCATAGTCATAAAGCGATCTACAGTAAAGTCACAGTTTACAATAACACCATAGCCATAAAGTGATCTACAGTAAAGTCACAGTTTACAATAACACCATTGCCATAAAGCGATCTGCAGTAAAGTCACAGTTTACAATAACACCATAGCCATAAAGCGATATGCAGTAAAGTCACAGTTTACAATAACACCCTTGCCATAAAGCGATCTGCAGTAAAGTCACAGCTGGAATTCTATGACACGAATGCTTTCCTTTGTGCGGTTCACGGCTACTGTAGCCTTCGCACACTTAAAAAATACAGAGAATGCAGATTTGTAACGCACCTGTCGCAACAAACGTCTCATTCATTGCGAGGCTGAAGGCTGTTCCCCATCCAGACTAAATGAGAAGGGATCTGAGGTGACAGCGGCATGTGAAGTATGCACAAAACCAAGGTCTAAAGAAAGTAGGAACATTTTTTTTTAAGTAATATCTCAAAAGCCTTTTTCAGATTTGACGAAACGGAGAATTTTCAAATCTATGTGTCTGGCGAGCGGCAGCCGAAAGGTCAGCGCTTGTGGAACAGCATAGCCTCATATACACCTAGCACAGAATAACACTCGGGCCTACCAGGTGCTTACACGTATAGGTGCCGGCAGCCGAAGGTTACTAAAACCAATTATTGTAATTATTTTCAAGGCTGGATTTCTGCTTATGTAATCGGGAGAGCAAAATAAACGTTGGTCTTTCTGCTGATGATTTAACACTGCATCATAGATGAGGTATTCATCAGCGGCCGTGCATCCATAGTACAAGCATTGAGCGCCGGCTCCATACACTGCGCACTGTGTCCGCCGAATAAACACCGGCTGATGTCGGAGATTTGTTCAAAATAACGTTATGTGAAAGAGACTTTGAGTGAGATCACTAATAGATGTCACAGCGGAGGCAGACATGTCAGGAGCGGTCGATGTCATGATATCACTATGGCCAAAGCTTAGAAAAAAAAAGTCAATTAGGCTAATTTTATGCCACCCTTTTTGGCACTGTTGCCAGGTACAGACATTAAAAAATAAAGCATACCTCTAGCGATCCACTTACAACTTGTAGGATATGCGCCTCAGCGTGGTATCTCCATTTATGCTAATTTTATTCATTTCATTATTATTTTATATTTATTAATTCTACTTTATTTTTATTTATTTTCTCTGTTTATTTTAATCTTATTTATTTTCTTAGTTTTTATTTTTTATGATATTATTTTTATATTTATTAATTTTATTTTATTTTTTATTTTTTCTCAGTTCATTTGTTTTTAATATTTTTAATTAACTTTTTTATTTTTTACTTCATTTTGTTTTATTTCTATATATTTTATATTTATTAATTGTATTTCTTTTTTTCTCAGTTTATTTTAATTGTATTTATTTTATTATTTTTAATATTTTTTTATTTTTATGTTATTATTTTATATTTCTATATATTTCATATTTATTAATTTTATTTTATTTTTTCTCAGTTTATTTTAATTTTATTTTTAATTTTATTTTTTGTTTTTTTATTTTATTGTGTTATGTTTCTATATATTTTATATTTATCAATTTTTATTTTATTTTTTATTACTTTTCTCAGTTTATTTTAATTTAATCTAATTTTTTTATTTTATTTATTTTTTTCTCAGTTTATTTTAATTTTATTTATGTTTTCCTTTTATTATGTTTTATTTATTTTATTATTTTCAATTTCTATATATTTTATATTTATTAATTTTATTTTAATTTATTTCAGCTTTATTTTTCTCAGTTTATTTTAATTGTATTTATTTATGTTATTATTATTTTTTTTTCATCATTAATTAATTTTGTCTATTATTTTTTTATTTTCAAATGAATAGAGTATGGACAGAGCAATATTTTTTTTTTTACTTAAAAAAATGAAATTAAATTTATTAAAAAGCAAAAAAAAGTGCTCTGTACATACTCTACTCATTTCAAAATGATGCAGAACAGGATGAGACATGAATTACTTTTCGCAGTCCTGTACTTTCTCCCTGTTGTCAGAGTAATAGGAATGAATACAATACTTGTTATAATGTGCAGTGCCTTGCAAAAGTATTTGGTCCCCTGGAACTTTTCAACCTTTTCCCACATATCATGCTTCAAACATAAAGATACCAAATGTAAATTTTTGGTGAAGAATCAACAACAAGTGGAACACAATTGTGAAGTTGAATGAAATTTATTGGTTATTTTACATTTTTGTGGAAATTTAAAAACTGAAAAGTGGGGCGTGCAATATTACTCGGCCCCTTTACTTTCAGTGCAGCAAACTCACTCCAGAAGGTCACTGTAGATCTCTGAATGATCCAATGTTGTCCTAAATGCCTAATGATGATAAATATAATCCACCTGTGTGTAATCAAGTCTCCGTATAAATGCACCTGCTCTGTGATAGTCTCAGGGTTCTGTTTGAAGCACAGAGAGCATCATGAAGACCAAGGAACACAACAGGCAGGTCCGTGATACTGTTGTGGAGAAGTTTTAAGCTGGATTTGGATACAAAATGATTTCCAAAACTTTAAACATCCCAAGGAGCACTGTGCAAGCGATCATATTGAAATGGAAGGAGTATCATACCACTGCAGATCTACCAAGACCCGGCCGTCCCTCTAAACTTCCATCTCAAACAAGGTGAAGGCTGATCAGAGATGCAGCCAAGAGGCCCATGATCACTCTGGATGAACTGCAGAGATCTACAGCTGAGGTGGGACAGTCTGTCCATATGACAACAATCAGTCGTACACTGCACAAATCTGGCCTTTATGGAAGAGTGGCAAGAAGAAAGCCATTTCTCAAAGATATCCATAAACAGTGTCATTTAAAGTTTGCAACAATCCACTTGGAGACACCAAACATGTGGAAGAAGGTGCTCTGGTCAGATGAAACCAAAATCGAACTTTTTGGCAACAATGCCAAACGATATGTTTGGCGTAAAGGCAACACAGCTCATCACCCTGAACACACCATCCCCACTGTCAAACATGGTGGTGGCAGCATCATGGTTTGGGCCTGCTTTTCTTCAGCAGGGACAGGGAAGATGGTTAAAATTGATGGGAAGATGGATGGAGCCAAATACAGGACCATTCTTGAAGAAAACCTGTTGGAGTCTGCAAAAGACCTGAGACTGGGACAGAGATTTGTCTTCTAACAAGACAATGATCCCAAACATAAAGCAAAATCTACAATGGAATGGTTCACAAATAAACGTATCCAGGTGTTAGAATGGCCAAGTCACAGTCCAGACCTCAATCCAATCGAGAATCTGTGGAAAGAGCTGAAAACTGCTGTTCACAAAGATCTCCATCAAACCTCACTGAGCTCGGGCTGTTTGCCAAGGAAGAATGGGCGAGAATTTCAGTCTCTCGATGTACAAAACTGATAGAGACATACCCCAAGTGACTTGTAATCGCAGCAAAAGGTGGCGCAACAAAGTATTAAGTTAAAGGGGCCGAATAACATTGCACGCCCCACTTTTCAGTTTTTGAATTTCCACAAAAGTTTAAAATAACCAGTAAATTTCATTCAACTTCACAATTGTGTTCCACTTGTTGTTGATTCTTCACCAAAAATTTACATTTGGTATCTTTATGTCTGAAGCGTGATATGTGGGAAAAGGTTGAAAAGTTCCAGGGGGCCGAATACTTTTGCAAGGCACTGTATGTAGCCCAAACAGATATCTAAATGAGCTCTCATGAAGGAGGAAGAAAACCATTTAAAATCAGCCAAATTAAACAACCATCGGCACACAGCTGTTTTGGGGGGTTTCACCCCCTGATCGGTACAGTGCAGAGTTTTGATTGATTGGATGAGGAGCTGTTGATACGACTTAAGGAAGAACTAGTTCTCATTCAAGAGACCCAACGGATGTATGGATATTTAAGCTGGCCATACATATTAGACTTATGTATGGTCCATGGTGCTAATTATGGTCTGAGTGATGTCGATCAGGCATGTCCAATTTCTGAAGTAGAAGGTAAGTATCCAGCGATTACAATAACCAGGACTTATAAAACCATCATTTATTAGTAACTATTAAAATATCATCAAAAGAAAAATAATAAGTGAAAAACACTAGATCTACGCATTTTGAGCACTAAGGCTCTTAATCGCTAGCCGCGTAGGCCTAGTGTTTTTCATTTTTATTTTTCCCTTGATGATATTTTTGTGAAATCCCTTGCCCAGCTCCAGCTTCCTGCATGTATATATATATAAAGCTGAGTGTATGTATGTGTGTGTTTGTATCAAGCCACACCCACTCCCCATAGCCACACTCACTCCACACGCAAAGACCCGTCCACACGGCCCACGTTGTTAGTGCACATGGGCAGAGACACATTCTGTTACGTCCCAGCCGCGGCGAGCTACAATCAGGGCTGCCGCCTTCAGAGTATCAGTTCGCGGCAAGCACAGGCCACATCTAGCTCCGTCGTGTCTAGAATGGAGTTACTCCTGAGAGGCATGACGTCAAGGGAAAGGGAGGAGCCTCATGGATTAAACCGCTGTACTCATAACAGGAAGTTGCTGTGCACGTGTGAGGAGAAGAGAGGAGTGAGGGGAAAATGAGAGGAGTGAGGGGAAAATGATAGAAGTGCGGGGAAAATAGTGGAGTGAGGGGAAAATAGTGGAGTGAGGTGAAAATGAGAGGTGTGAGGGGAAAATGAGAGGTGTGAGGGGAAAATGAGAAGAGTGAGGGGAAAATAAGAGGAGTGAGGGGGAAATGACAGGAGTGAGGGGGAAAATAGTGGAGTGATCGGAAAATGACAGGTGTGAGGTCAAAATGACAGGTGTGGGGGGAAATGAGAGGAGTGTGGGGGGAATGAGAGGTGTGAGGGGGAAAAGAGAGGTGTGAAGGGGAAAATGAGAGGAGTGAGGGAAAATGAGAGATGTGAAGGGGAAAATGAAAGATGTGAGGGGGAAAATGAGAGGCGTGATTAAAAAATGAGAGAAGCGAGGTGCCGCTGCAGTATAAGGTTGTGCATAGAGATGAGTGAGGCGCTACAGGTGGAGGCTGTGTATAAGGCCACATTCACATGTTCAGTATTTGGTCAGTATTTACCTCAGTATTTATAAGACAAACCCATGAGTGGGAGAAAAATACAGAAGTGGTGACGTGTTTCTAATAAACTTTTCCTCTGATTGCTTTACTCCAAGTTTTAGCTTACAAATACCGAGGTAAAAATACTGACCAAATAACGTGTGAAAGAGATCTAAGCAGAAAACTGTGATGCTGCAGAAGGAGTCGGCTGTGTATACGATAAGCTTTATTGCAATTAGTGCAATTTCTCGCTGGATCAAGTGTTTCCAATTGTATATGAAATAGGGACAGTACTTGAAAGTAGTAGGGATCGATTTGCGATCTCCATACTTTTCTCATGGTCAACTTTATGTTGCCTTTTCAAGAGTTGGAACTGCCAAAAATCTGTTCATCTTTGCATTGGAAGGAAAAAACAAAACTGTTGTTTATCAAAAGTCTTTTGAATGAGTTGAAAATAAAATACTATCAATACTTGGGTAATCATTTAGTTAATTTGTGTTGCAAATCTGTAGCGTTGAATATATGATGTGAAATGTTTTTATGTGCAATATAATCATTATAATTTGCTATAACCACAGTTAGTTACTATGTCTGGGGCCACACCGGGCTCTTCAGCTAGTAGGTTTTACGACTAGAATGCTCAGTTTCCAAAAGGTGTACTATCAACTATTTGTGTGAAATGTATTAGCGAATAAAAGCAGCAGCTCTCTCAGCCTCTCTCCCAGGGAAAGTCTCAGCACAGCCTCTCAGGAGTAGAGATGAGTGAACCCGAATTGTACAGTTGAGGCTTCTTACTGGAAACAAGTCCAACCTGTGTTGAACTCGGAACATGTACTTCTCCCGGAAGTCTGTTTTGGTATTCGGAGATTTGGGAGAACAGAGAGACCCCCTAGCCCTTACTCAACAATTTTACAGCACCAAAGCTTGGGTCCGCATTGACTTCTATGGGGTTCCGGTAGCTGATCTTTGGACAAAAGTTTGGTCGAACCTGACGAACCTGAACATCCACGGGTCCGTTCATCCCTACTCAGGACCAATCAGCGGCTGAATTATTAAGTGCAAGTAAACTGTCTCAGAGAACCGCCCTATAATTGTCATTCATAACCATGCACCGTAAACATGAAGTTTCTCGGCATGTATATAATATACAGTGGGGGAAAAAAGTATTTAGTCAGCCACCAATTGTGCAAGGCCTCCCACTTAAAAAGATGAGAGAGGCCTGTAACTGACATCATAGGTAGACCACAACTATGAGAGTCAAAATGAGAAAATAGATCCAGAAAGTCACCTTGTCTGATTGGCAAGATTTATTTTGCAAATTATGAGGGAAAATAAGTATTTGGTCATTAACAAAAGTTCATCTCAATATTTTGTTATATATCCTTTGTTGGCAATGACAGAGGTCAAACGTTTTCTGTAAGTCTTCACAAGGTTGGCACACACTGTTGGTGGTATGTTGGCCCATTCCTCCATGCAGATCTCCTCTAGAGTAGTGATGTTTTGGGCCTGTCGCTGGGCAACACGGACTTTCAACTCCCTCTAAAGGTTTTCTATGGGGTTGAGATCTGGAGACTGGCTAGACCGCTCCAGGACCTTCATATGCTTCTTACGAAGCCACTCCTTCGTTGCCCTGGCGGTGTAATTGGGATCATTATCACGCTGAAAGACCCATCCGTGTTTCATCTTCAATGCCCTTGCTAATGGAAGGAGGTTTGCACTCAAAATCTCACGATACATGGCTCCACTCATTCTTTCATGTACACAGATCAGTCGTCCTGGTCCCTATGCACAGAAACAGCCCCAAAGCATGATGTCGCCACCCCCATGCTTCACAGTAGGTATGGTAATGGCTTAAGCATGGGGACACATCTGGCACTGCAGGATCTGAGTCCCTGGCGGCGTAGTGTGTTACTGATGGTAGCCTTTTTTTAAGGTGATCCGAGCTCTATGCAGGTCATTCACTAGGTGTCCCCCCATGTGGTTCTTTGGTTTATGCTCACCGTTTTTGTGATCATTTTGACCCCACGGGTGAGATCTTGAGTGGAGCCCCAGATCGAGGGAGATTATCAGTGGTCTTGTATGTCTTCCATTTTCTTATTATTGCTCATCACACCAAGCTGCTTGCTTATTGCAGATTCAGTCTTCCCATCCTAGTGCAGGGCTACAATTTTGTTTCTGGTGTCCTTCGACAGCTCTTTGGTCTTCACCAAAGTGGCGTTTGGAGTGTAACTGCTGGAGGTTGTGGACAGGTGTCTTTTATACTGATAAGTTCAGACAGGAGCCATTATTACAGGTAATGAGTGGTGGGCAGAGGAGCCTCTTAAAGAAGAAGTTACATGTCTGTGAGAGCCAGAAATCTTGCATGTTTTTCCACCATAATTTGCAAAATAAATCTGGCCAAATCAGACAAGGTAATTTTCTGGATTTGTTTTCTCATTTTGACTCTCATAGTTGTGGTCTACCTATGATGTCAATTACAGGCCTCTCTCATCTTTTTAAGTGGGAGAACTTGCACAATAGGTGGCTGACTAAATACTTTTTTCCCTACTGTAACTTCTAACTACCTAATTACATATTTTACATACAGCCTCTGCATGAAGTCGCTGGGGGTCTCATCTTGATGCTACCTAAGTCTCTACTCCTGCAGACTCTTCCATAGATCCCAACTTCAAATTTGAGTTAATAATGTGCTTCTCTCTTTCCTTATGTGGCCCCTATCTATTTATGTGAACCCTCATTGGACAGTGCAGTCTTTTGATTTACTGGTAAACGTTCCTACACATGGTAGCTGTCACTGTTGGAGTACGTACATAACCCAGACCCGTCTCACTGTGAGATGAGGAGACCCTTTTGCCCTGGTCTGCTTGTAGTCACTTTATGTAAAGTAGAACTGCTTCTGGCAAACATCATACTTAATTGGTTCTAATGACGTCACCTTCTACTGATGATGAGAAACTTGCCCAAATCCATAATAGATTGGGTGTTTTGTTTTGTTGTTTTTTAGGACTTAAGTCAACAATACCTAATATGTTCCTTGGGAGTGGACGTTGCAGAGATTAGCTACTGCGTGTCAGTGAAACTGGCTGCATACTCTTTGCTACTATTTTTTTAATCTAATTTACATACGAAGCATACAAATCTGGTATAAAGGAGCGGAGAACAGTAAATTAAAGCCTCGCGGCTTCCAGCTACCCTGCATAAGAGCATAAGAGCTATATTCATCGCTCCAGGGAGGGAAAACAAGTGGATACCGATCTTATGTTATTTTTGTTGACTTCCTACACTGATCTATTTCACGTGTTTATTTCTATTAATGTTGATGATTATGGCTTACAGCCAGTGAAAACCCAAAAGCCATTATCTCAGTAAATTAGAAAAATTTACAAAAAACACCTGTAAAGGCTTCCTAAGTGTTTAAAAAGGTCCATTAGTCTGTTTCAGTAGGCTCCACAATCATGGGGAAGACTGCTGACTTGACAGATGACCAGAAGACAGTCATTGACAACACTCCACAAAGAAAGTAAATTTTGCATTTCATTTGGAAATCAAGGTTCCAGAGTCTGGATGTAGAGGCCACAATCCAAGCTGCTTGAGGTCTAGTGTGAAGGTTCAACAATCAGTGATGGTTTGGGGAGCCATGTCATCTGCTGTGTAGGTCCACTGTGTTTTATCAAGACCAAAGTCAGCGCAGCCGTCTACCAGGACATTTTAGAGCACTTCATGCTTCCCTCTGCCGCCAAGCTTTTTGGAGACGTAAATTCCATTCTCCAGCAGGACTTGGCACCTGTCCACACTGCCAAAAGTACCAATACCTAGTTTAAAAACAACAGTATCACTGTGCTTGATTGGCAGCAAACTCATCTAACCTTAACCCCATAGAGAATCTATGTAATATTGTCAAGAGGAAGATGACAGACACCAAACCCAACAATGCAGACGAGCTAAAGACTGCTATCAAAGCAACCTGGGCTTCCATAACCCCTCAGCAGTGCCACAGACTGATCGCCTCCATGCCATGCCGCACTGATGCAGTAACTGATGCAAAAGGCGCCCCGACCAAGTATTGAGCGCTTTTACTGAACATACATTTAAGTAGGCCAACATTTTGGATTTTAAAATCATTTTTCAAAATGTTGTTATAAAGTATACTAATTTACTGAGATAATGACTTTTGGGTTTTCATTGGCTGTAAGCCATAATCATCAACATTAACAGAAATAAACACTTGAAATAGATCACTCTGTTTGTAATGATTCTATATACGAGTTTCACTTTTTGTATTGAAGAACTGAAATAAATTAACTTTTTGATGATATTCTAATCTTGTGAGAAGCACCTGTGTGTATATATATATATATATATATATATATATATATATATATATATATATATATATATATATATAATTTCTCCTCCAGAAGAGAGAACACTAGGGGCTGCTTTACTCTTCCATTTTTTTCGTACGAGTGCTTTCACTGTTTTTCATGGATAGCATTCTTTTTTTTTTTTTATTAAATAGGTTTTTATTAAAGTCGAATATGAACAATACAATTTATGCATTTTTCCATTATTTTACAAAATTTTTACATTTTCCAAATCCCCAACAATCCCAACAAAACCCAAACCTCCCCCTCCCCTGACAGCTCATACCCATTTATACTTTTGTTACCAGTATTGATGGTTCTTTGAGCCATTTGACTCACTTATGTCCGCTTATTCCTCTAGCACTCTCTTCCTTTCAGAGGCCCTCATCCTCCCATTTCCCATAACTACTCATCCTAGCTCGAGCCACGGAGACCACATTTTGTCAAACGTTTCTATTTTCCCACGTCTTTTGTAGACCCCCTTTTCCAAATTGAGACCATGTTTAACATATTTCAGGAATTCACCCCTTGTAGGCGGCTCATCCTTGATCCAGTTCCTTGCTATCACCTTCCTTGCCATATATAATAGCCTAGCTATTGCTATCTTCCAGGTGTTATCCACTCTAATTTCCTCTACATGTCCTAGTATACACACTATCGGATCTCTCGGCACTCTGCATTTATACGCCCCTTCCACACGGCTCATTACCACCAACCAGAAAGCAACCAGTCTTGGACATGTCTACATCATGTGATATATTCCTGCATTCTCAGTCCTACATCTCGGGCATTCAGAGTCAGCACGCAACCCCGCTCTGTGCAACACTTCCGGTGATTTATAGACTCTGTGCAAGATGTACAGCTGCGATAGTCTATACGGCTCGCTCAGTGACACTCGTGGAACCCACTCCAACACTGACTCCCAGGTTTCATCCTCCATTGGGCCTAAATCTCTTTCCCATTTCGCTCTCGCTTTTAGGGGGAAGTCTAGCAAATATGCATGTAAAAGGTCCTTATGAAGGGTGGTAATGACTCCCCTTGTGGACCCTTCCCCACACACGTATTCCAGAACTATGTCCTCCTGGATCTCAATACCACCGCCCTTGTTTTGAGCTTTAAAAGCATGTTTCATCTGAGCATATTGATACTCCCCAGTCGGTCTCAATCCAAACTCCCCTTGCAGCTGCGAAAAGGACTTTAATCCTCGTTGTTGAACTATCTGAGCCACCAAGTGGATTCCTTTGGCCTGCCACTCCGCCAGCACTCCAAGGGCCGCAAACTCAACCAAATTATTATTAAGCCATATCGGTGTAAATTTAGTCAGCCCCGTAACCCCCCGAATCTGTCGCAGTCTGGTCCATAATTTATGTATCAAAAACATAGTTGGGTATACCGTAATTTCCCCAATACTTTCAAGGAGCCATCCTCCAGACACTGCGCCACCGGTCGTCGGTCCGTCACCCTCTCCATCAAGTGCTGTACCGCACTGGCAGACGCCTCCTGCGCCCAGCCCTTCAAATGCTGGCTCTGGGCTGCAAGAAAATATAACTCAGGATTGGGTAAAGCCAATCCTCCATCTTCCTTGGGTCGCTGAAGCGTCTCCAGGCGAATACGTGGGTACCGCCTCCCCCATATCAGACTTCTAAAAAGAGCACTAATATGCCGGAATTTCCCACGTGGAATCCAAACTGGCGCATTATGTAGGACGTAAAGTAATTTGGGCATCAGAACCATTTTAATGAGATTAACCCTACCCACCACCGATAGGTGTAATTTATTCCACGCATCCACTTTTGCTTTAAGCCCATGAGAGGTGTCAAATTCCTATACAAAAACTCTGTAACTGGCATCGAGATCCATATTCCCAGGTATTTGAAAAGAGATGCCACCTTAAGCCGCCCCTCTCCCAATGGCTCACTTCTGCTCTCCTCCACCCCAACCACCTCAAAGAGGACCGATTTATCCCAATTTATCCTCAATCCCCCCAAATTTCCCAATGATCTCGATAGCCCCATTCAGGGCTTCATCCGGGTCCGCCAGGAACAGTAAGATGTCATCTGCATATAGCGCGATCTTCTCCTCAACACTCCCATATCTGAACCCAGGGACCTCATCCGATTGTCGTATCTTGGCGGCCAGTGGCTCCACAGCTAAGGCAAACAGAAGGGGCGACAGTGGGCAACCCTGCCTCGTACCTCTGGCCAACGTTATAGGCTGAGAGAGTTCTCCATTCACTCTAATTCTAGCTGTTGGTAGTGAATATAACAGTTGAGTCCACGCCACAAATTGCGGACCAATACCCATACACTTCAACACCCGCCAGAGATATCCCCACTCCACACTGTCAAACGCCTTATGGGCATCCAAGGATGCAATAACCCTTCGGCCACAATTGTCAGACTTCAACTGCAGGTTCATATGCAGCCTCCGCAGATTAACCGCTGTAGATCTGTCAGGCATAAAACCAGACTGATCCAGGTGTACAAGGTTAGCAATGACGCTGGACAAACGGGTAGCTAACACCTTGGCCAAGAGTTTGACATCGATGGTTAACAGAGAGATTGGCCGATATGACTCAGGCTTCCCCAGATCCTTATCCTCCTTCGGAATAACCACTATAGTGGCCTCCCTCATAGATGCTGGGAGATACCCTTGGCGTCCAGCCTCCTCCAGTACTAACTTTAATCTAGGAATCAGCACTTCCTCCAAACTTTTATAGATTTCAGCTGGTAACCCATCAACCCCAGGTGCCTTCCCATTGGCCATAGACTTCAGCGCCCGACTCAGTTCCTCCTCGGTGATAGGGGCATCTAGGCTCACCCTATCTTCCTCACTCAATTTCGGAAGACCCAGACTCTCAAGGAAAGTCTCCGTATCTCCGGCTGACTCATTGACCCTGGAGGAATATAAGTCCGCGTAGAAGTCCGCAAAGACCTTTATAATTTCAGGTGTTTCAGATACCCTGCTCCCTACATCTGAAACCAACGAGTGCACATACGAGGTACTACGCTGAGCCGCGACTACCACCGATAGCATGTGACCCACTGTTTCTCCCTCCTGAAAATAAGTCACCCTCTGAAACTCCCGCTTCCTTTCAGCTTTTCCCAGCAGAATCTTTTCCATACAATTTTGCGCTGTTCTCAACCTTTTCTCTGCTTCGGAAGTCCCCAGCACTACCATCTCATGCTCTGCGGCTTTCAGCTCCTCCATCGCCACCCTCTCCGCCTCCCTTGTCCTCCTCTTACACCTACTAATGTCTCTAAATAGTAACCCTCTCAGGTACGCTTTCATTGCATCCCAAACAGTTAAAGCATCTGCACTCCCATCATTTAAAGCAAAGAATTCCGTCACCTCCTTCCCTATACCGTCCAAGTCAATACTCAGTAACCAGTTAGGATGGATCTTCCATTCTCTCCCACTTGCGGTCCGTGTCCCCAACAACCTAACCTCCACCTCAATTGGACTGTGATCCGAAAGGGCCCTCGACAGATAACGCACCTCTCCCACCATTGTATCCAACAGGCGGTTACCCAGCGCCATATCAATTCTGGATAGCGTAGCATGAGCCGGCGAGTAGCACGAGTACCCTCTCTCCCCAACATGTCTAACTCTCCATAAATCAATCATGCCTATTTCACGCACATAGGTACCAAATGTTGTAGTGTGCCCCTCCGACCTGTTCTGGGTGTTCTTATTTTTATCCCAAAAGTCATCACAGATATTGTTCAAATCCCCAATAATTAAGAGTGGTAGTGGTTCCCATCGTTCCACCTTCTCCAACACCTCCCTGATCTTCTTACTTGAATATGGAGGTGGAATATACATTGCCGCAACACACAATCTCACTCCATACAATATACATTGTATCACCACATACTGACCCTCAGCATCCACGCATACTTTCACCTCTTCATACTGCACTCCCATCGGCACCAACACTGACACCCCTCTTGAGTACGTCGAAAAGGTAGAGTGATACCCTTTCTGTATCCAACGTCTATTCAGTACATCCACTTTCTCCTGTATCAAGTGCGTCTCTAACAAGCATATCATAGAAGCCCGCTGATCCTTCGCATACTGCAAGCTCGCAGCTCTTCTTGACTTATCCGCCAGACCTCTCACATTCCAACTTAATATCTTAAAGCGGTCCCCTATTATATGACTCATCATCTTTAATTATGTCGTTACTCCCAGGTTCTGAGCTGTCTAACTTCCCTCCCCACACCCCCCAATACTATACATTCTGCCTCTTTTCAAGAATGGGGCACCATCACCCATTGCGAACACTCTTGTTAACATAACCTTCTCCTTCCGCCTCCCGCTACCATTTATAACAGAATTCGGCGCAAGTCTTAGAAGAACAATATAATTCAACCTGTATTACATTACAACTACAAGAAACTAAATAAACTTTTAGTACGTTGCACACCCTTCCTCCCTCGTACTTCTCCGCCGTATCAGCACTCCCAGTGCATTCCCTGAATAATACCCAGCTCCACCCTCCAACCTTCACATTTCAATTATCAATGTACTGTCAGTCAAACTCTTTTTCTCCTTTTTGAAAGAATTAAAATACCTCCCGACTAACCCACCCCACATTTTCAATCTCCTTTCCCTTTAAGCTTTTTAGCGTTAAGATCTATCCACTGGGTAGCGTCCTCCGGCGTCTGGAAAAAATGAATCTTATCCAGCGCTACCACTCTCAGTCGTGCCGGAAACATCATGGAGTATTGCACTCCCAGTTCCCTCAGCCGTCTCTTGATACCCGTGAACATCATCCGTTGTTTCTGTACCAGGGCGGAATAGTCAGGGTAGATAGCGATTCTTTGACCTCCAATTGTCAGATCCGTCATGTCTCTAGCCTTCCTCAGGATAGTGTCTCTATCTCTGTAGTTTAGGATTTTGGCAAGCATGGTACGGGGACTTGCTCCAGGGACAGGTGGTTTCGGTGGGACCCTGTGGGCTCTTTCTACCACAAATACTTTTGTCAGTGCTGCATCACCAAAAGTCTCAAGGAGCCAGCTTTCAATATACTCCGTGGGATTCCTCCCCTCAGTTTTTTCAGGGACACCCACTATACGAATGTTATTTCTTCTGGGCCTATTCTCCAGGTCCTCATTTTTTGCAGCCAGCTCCGATATTGCCTGAGTAAACTTCCTCTCCGCTTTCTGCAGCTGCACTATATGGTCTTCTGCAGTGCTCACTCTTTCCTCCACAGCCCCCACACGTTTGTCAATCTTCTGCAGGGCTGCATTTATCTGGGCTGTATCCCCCTTGACCTCCTGTAGCTGCTGGGTCAGGGATTGTTTGCATGATGATACCAGTGCAAAGACATCTCTAAGGGTGGGCTCTGCTCCTGACTCCTTATCTTCAGATCCCCCTACTACCACCGCCATGTCACCATCCCTGCTCCCCTGTTGTACCTCCTGCTCCTCTGTTGGGTTTTCCTCCTCTCCTTCTGTGTCTGTGTCCGCTCCGGCGTCCTCCTCTGCTTTTCCTGAGTTCCCTGCGGCCTCCACTCTAGCAAACTGCTGGAGCTTTGCCGCCGCCGCCATTCTCTTCTGGCATGCCGCGTTGTCCTTCTCCGCCTTCTCTCTGGCATCGGCGCCATCTTGGCTGATCCCAGCCTCGCCGGCTCCTAAATCTCTTTGCCTCCTCCTGGTCATACTCATTGACCTCGGGGCCGCCTCTATACACCGCCGCACTCCCGGGACTCTCCTGCAGCCGGTAAGCGCCTTGAATCGCCGCTCAGCTGCGGCTTATAAGGATAATGTCAGCGTTAGCAGCGGGAGCGCTCTATCACCCGTCCGCTCACATGGACGTTCAGGCCACGCCCCATGGATAGCATTCTTAGAGCTCAAGAAGACGTCTGTTCAAATTGGTCCGAGTGCGAACTGCAATGCACGCACTGGACACAGCTCTCCTTACACGAACGTAACACTTCCTATATGTCTATGAGGCTGTGCTGTTCCGGTCAGGAACGTCTGCACGAGCCCTTCCCCTGCCTCGAGATTCGATCTGGCGGTCCTGTGCTCTTCTGTCGGCGTCTACTTAACCACACCATCTGCCGGCCTTCTCTGCTGGTGATCGTTTGGGTGGATTCTGCTTGGCATTCTGTTCCTACTGCAGAGTATCTAGGCCAGGCAGATGAGTTTAACACTGGGGTTTCTTTCTTACTCTGCACTCTCCCTTGAATACTTAGAACGTACACGTTACACACGACGGCCCTTCAGGTAGGCAGGTCCGAGTGTTCAACACTAGTTCTACCGTAAGGGGTTTTGCCGGTTGCGCTGAAGCCATCAGGGATTGCGCTACCGGTTACTTTAGTTTGTACAGGAATCGAGTGGGGTTTGGGCTGTGTTTTCGTATTTAGATCCTTTTTCCCCAATGTTTACTACCACACGTACATACCAGATCTAAGTGATAGTTTACATGTCCAATATTTCTGCAGACCAAGTGGTTCGTACAAAAACACGGAGATGTGTCTGATATTGATCCGAGTACAGTACATGACTACAGCGTAAGGTGCTAGTTGGCTGTGAGAGATACCATAATTTCATCTCATGTAACAACTAGAAGCCTACTCCGTACCATCAACAGGCGGGTTATAACATTGCCGTCTACAGACGGGCAGCTTTTGTTTAGATGGATGATAGTAGGTTTCAAGTCTCACATGGGTGTAACTACCAGGGTGGACGTTACAGAAGTTGAAATGGGTCCCCACAACTAATCTTGTGATGTCACTGTCTTTGGAGACCTTCTTATGTTTATTATTCCAGTGCTATGATATGTTGCTGTACATAATCCAATACTGTGAAGCCACTATACAATTCCTGTGCTATAATGTCACGTACATTTTTCCCGGACTGTGACAACACTGCGTGCCTTATCTCTGCACTGTGAGCATTATCCTGATGCTGTAACTTCACTGTGTTCATAATCTCTTTAATGCAAAATGACTGTACTTATTATGTCTGTACCGTGACATCGCTGTATTTTCCCTGTGCTGTGATATCAGTATGTGTATTATCTCTGTACTGTGTCATCACTGAGTGCATTATACCTGTACTGGGACATACCATATTTTTCGGACTATAAGACGCACTTTTTTCCATCCAAACATTTGGAGGAAAATGGGGGTGTGCGTCTTATAGTCCAGATGTTCCTGCTGTGGATGGGGAGGTGAGGGAGCGGCAGTGGAGGACAAGCAGGTCACAGGTGGCAGGAGCTGGCTACTGTTGCTAACCCTGTGTCCGCTGCTGCCAAAGAGAAATGAATATTCACTACTCCCCACGCCCATAGTCCTGTCTACCTCTATGCACTGAAGCCGAGCTGGCGTCGAGAGGTGGAAGAGACTATGGGAGTGGAGAGCAGTGAATATTCATCTTCTTTAATAGCAGGCAAAGTGTTAACCGCAGCCACGGGCTTCTGCAGCAGCCGTGCGATCACGTGTGTCCTCTACTAAAGAGAATGAGTATTCACTGCATCCCCCACTGCCATAAGCGTGGAGAGCAGTGAAAATTCATTGATCTTTAATAGCAGGCACACGTGATTGCCTGACTGCTGCAGGAGCTGGCAGCTGCTGCTCCTGTGCCTGCTATTAAAGATCAATAAATATTCATTGCTCCCCACTCCTATAGGATATTTTCTTTAGTATCTTCTTTGGACACACATGATCACCTGACGGCTGCGGCTAACAGTCTGTGTTAAAGAAGATGAATATTCACTGCTCCACATGCCCAGTGTCCCAGGCGTGAGGAGCAGTGAGTATTTCTGCAGATGTACTCTGCTTGTAAGCAGCGCATTACGTCACTGCCATGTGCTGCTTACAAGCATAAATCAGCTGCTGGCAGCAGAACAGGATACTGTGAGGGAGCACAGGGAAGGTAAGTTGATCGGTTTGTTTTTTTTCTGATGGGGTTAGGGGTAAGGGGGCCATGTATACCCGGACAGGGATGATGTGGCCCTGCATACCAGGATAGGGATGAGGGGGCCATGCCTACCAGGATAGGGATGAGGGGACCATACAGACTAGGATGAGGAGGCCATGCATACCAAGATAGGGATGAGGTGGCTCTGCATACCAGGATAGGGATGAGGGGGCCATGCCTACCAGGATAGGGATGAGCAAGCCATGCAGACTAGGATGAGGATGAGGAAACCATGCATACAGGATAGGGATGAGGTGGCCCTGCATTCCAGGATAGGGATGAGGGGGCCATGCCTACCAGCATAGGGATGAGCGGGCCATGCAGACTAGGATGAGGAGACGATGCATATTTATTGTATGGTGACATCACTGTAAGCATTTTCCTTGTAATGTGACATCATTGTGTGCATTGTTCTTGCACTGTGCCCTCATTATGCGCATTTTATCTCAACTCTAATATCACTTTGTGCATTTTGCATAATTTTTTTTTAATCAGATAAATTTTTTATTAAGGAAAATCAATGATAACAAATGACATCAAGCTGTTATTCACAGATAATCATATATTTTATGAACATAACTCCCCCTCCCTTTTCCCTCCCTATCACCCCTATCAGACCCCTTTAATGCTTTCCCAAATTCCCATCCGATATTCCTTCCCCAATTCAAATACAATTGTATAGTATGAACATCATCTATACCATTATGCATCCTCCACACAATTCCGTGCATTTTGCATAATTATTGAGACCAAATCCTTAAACTTTTTCTGTTTTTAATTCTGAAGCTAATCATAATGGGGTCCTAAATCAAGTTTAACTACTTATTACACCTCTGGGTGGATAGGTAGTTACATGGCAGTTACTTAAAGTTGGCATTATAGGCGCAGTTTTCTTCTATCCAAGGATATTTTTTTGCATATTTTTCCAGGGAGCTTTGCCCTAAAGTCTCCTTACAAGTTGAATCATTACCTTATGTAACTGGGCTAATTTGCCTTGACTTCCATGTGAGGAAATCATCCAGTTACTGTGTGTAGGCCAGTATTGCCATACGTTAAAGGAAAAGAGCAGCAACAGAGCTATGTACAGCTCTTTAGAGGCTATCAAAAAATGATGTTGCCATATTAAGTTTTCATGGTTTGAAGCCACGTGATCAACAATGCAACGGACATAAACTCAGTAACACCAACGACATCTAACTCCTTTATTTTTAATTGGAACGTATCATTGCATTTGGATATGAAAAGAAAAATGCTTACAAAGATGTACACAATAGTGAACAGATATGACACAAAGCACAACTGACCGACTCATCACTTTGACAGAATAATTACATTACACAAAGAAACATTCACGTCACCCCGACGCGCGCTCTACAAAACAATAAATACAAAAATCACATTATTTGCAGGCAGTGCTGCTTACATCAGTACAATAGCATAATGAAGACTGCGAGAACTCCTCCTTTAAGGAATCCAAAAACTACAAAAACCACGTCGGCGCCATTCCTAACAAGAGTGTATATGACTGTGCTGCTCAGATCCATTTTGGTTGATGGGCAAAATTAAACTTGACTTAATTTATAGTGATGAGAAAATCAATTCTGCCCTAATTGAATCCACTACAAATTTTTAACTTTTTGGAATTTGACCCAGTACAATGGCGGTCCAGTTAGCTTTAGTCTGAAAGTAAGAAGGGGTTAAAAGAAACAAACTTTTATACTCGCCTTTCCCCGGACCTCCCCATACCAGTCGTTCCCTTGCCACATGAGGTGCGGCACATATCGTAACCGTTCACAGCCTAGTCAGTGGCAGTACCCGCCAGAAGACTGGAAGTATGAGAAGTAAGAGGAAAAGGCGCGGCAGTGGTGGGAGGAGTATGGGGAGGACCGTGGGGAGGCGAGTATGAGTTTATTTTTTTATCCCTTCTTAGTAGATTCAATTGGCACCAAATTAGTTTGATGCAAATCGAATCTTAACCCTAAATTTGAGCAAATCTGCCTGAAGCGAGTTTTTACTGATGGAATAAGATGCACCAATTTCATGGAGGCATAAAAATATTTCTGCTATAGTTTCTTGGCGTAAATTATAGTACATCTGTTGGGACTTTTGACTCTGCCCCTCCACTAACCGCACCCATTTGCAAGAATAGTGCGGAGTGTGGCGTTAAATTGGAAAATTTGTACATTTTGTGCAAAATAGGCACGTGACAAACCTTTTTTCTGCCAATGAAATTGGCATAAAAAGCTTAAGGGGGTTGTCCGGGACTTTAACACTGATGGCCTATCCTTAGGATACGTCATCATGTCTGATCGGTTGGGGTGCGACAGCCGGCACCCCTACCAATCAGCTGTTCCCGATCTCGGCAGCGGCCAGAACTGCTCAGTTGTGTAGTGGCACAGCTCCGTCAATGGAATAGTGGCCGCGGCTGTTCACTGGACATCCGCCACCTATTGATTTGAATAGGGGCGGATGTACAGTACCCTGCTGAGGCCACTATAGAGTCGATGGACCTGTGCAACTGAGCAGTTCCATCCGTCACCCGGAACAGCTGCTCGGCAGGGGTTCCGGGTGTTCGACGGAGCTGTGCAACTATGCAACTGAGCAGTTCCATCCGTCACCCGGAACAGCTGCTCGGCAGGGGTTCCGGGTGTTCGACGGAGCTGTGCAACTACGCAACTGAGCAGTTCCATCTGTCACCTGTAACAGCTGCTCGGCAGGGGTTCCGGGTGTTCGACGGAGCTGTGCAACTATGCAACTGAGCAGTTCCATCCGTCACCCGGAACAGCTGCTCGGCAGGGGTGCCGGGTGTCACACCCCAAACGATCACACATTGATAACCTAGCTTAAGGAGAGGCCATTAATGTTAAAGTCCCAGACAACCCCTTTAACATGATTCTCTTGGCTTCAGGAAGAATCTTGGCCAGGGTTTTCTGTCTACAGTCATTTCTGGTCAAGGTGGTCTTCTAAGGTACAGGTAGCATGGCACTTTTTTTTGTGGGGTCCTTTATGGGAAACAATTGTACCCATTGGTTTAGATCTGAAGGACGTAGAGCTACTGTAAGGCCCCATAAAGGTCTATAGGTGAAATGCAGAGTTATCATACGGTAGTGTACATGGGCCCTTAGCCAAACCCTGATCGATGTGAATCGTTTATGATGGTTCAATAGTGAATAGCACACACATTTTTTTATGTAAGTTTTTGGATTCCTGTAGTTGGCTTACCATATTCTATAGTAAAGCTGCTAATAAAATCCATAACCTGTAGACTAAATACATAATGATATCACCATAATCTGTCAAGCATTGCCCTACATATGACCACAGTGTCCGTTTTCACTTTAAAAATGAAAAAAAAAACTGTTATATTTTTATCACCATTTATTAGTAAAAAGAGGACAAAAATACAGAAAAAAAACCTTTCAGCTTCTAAAGAGTATGGTAGTCGATTAATCAAAAATGCCAGCTTATCGTTCAGTACATGGTAAAGTATAAAAAACGCCATTCAGCTGAGGAGCTTTGAAAATATTACATATCTATAATAGAACACCAAAAAAATGTGGAAAAGAAATCTGAATTATTTATTTTATTTATTTTTTTACATTAATAAATTTATTTATAGTCTATAGATAAAATTCTCTTTCAAACTTGATAAAAATAATAGTGGTTAAAAAAAAAGACAATAATATTACAGCACCGTCAGTCATGTGCTTTACGGTAAACGGATAGATGTCAACTCTTATACCCCCTTCACTGAAAAAAAAAAAAAAAGGTGAAAAAAAAATGTTTGTTTTTTTTTTAAAACTAATAGAATGTAGAATGTAGTGTCATACAAAAAAAATTAACCTTTCGCCAGAGAAATTAAACTTAAAAGTGTATTCCAATCTGCAAGATCCTATACTGATATATAGTAGGTGTAATAATAATAATAATAATAATAATAATAATAATAATAAATACAGTTAGGTCCATATATATTTGGACAGAGACATTTTTCTAATTTTGGTTATAGACATTACCACAATGAATTTTAAACAAAACAATTCAGATGCAGTTGAAGTTCAGACTTTCAGCTTTCATTTGAGGGTATCCACATTAAAATTGGATGAAGGGTTTAGGAGTTTCAGCTCCTTAACATGTGCCACTCTGTTTTTAAAGGGACCAAAAGTAATTGGACAATTGACTCCAAGGCTATTTCATGGACAGGTGTGGGCAATCCCTTCGTTATGTCATTCTCAATTAAGCAGATAAAAGGCCTGGAGTTGATTTGAGGTGTGGTGCTTGCATTTGGAAGGTTTTGCTGTGAAGTAAACATGCGGTCAAAGGAGCTCTCCATGCAGGTGAAACAAGCCATCCTTACGCTGCGAAAACAGAAAAAAACATCCGAGAGATTGCTACAATATTAGGAGTGGCAAAATCTACAGTTTGGTCCATCCTGAGAAAGAAAGAAAGCACTGGTGAACTCATCAATGCAAAAAGATCTGGGCGCCCATGGAAGACAACAGTGGTGGATGATCGCAGAATAATCTCCATGGTGAAGAGAAACCCCTTCACAACAGCCGACCAAGTGACCAACACTCTCCAGGAGGTCGGCGCATCAATATCCAAATCTACCATAAAGAGAAGACTGCATGAAAGTAAATACAGAGGGTTCACTGCACGGTGCAGCCACTCATAAGCATCAAGAATAAAAAGGCTAGACTGGACTTTGCTAAAAAACATCTAAAAAAGCCAGCACAGTTCTGGAAGAACATTCTTTGGACAGATGAAACCAAGATCAACCTCTACCAGAGTGATGGAAAGAGAAAAGTATAGCGAAGGCGTGGTACAGCTCATGATCCAAAGCATACCACATCATCTGTAAAACACGGTGGAGGCAGTGTGATGGCGCGGGCATGCATGGCTGCCAGTGGCACTGGGTCACTAGTGTTTATTGATGATGTGACGCAGGACAGAAGCAGCCGAATGAATTCTGAGGTATTCAGAGCCGCCATACTGTGTGCTGAGATCCAGCCAAATGCAGCCAAACTGATTGGTCGTCGTTTCATACTACAGATGGACAATGACCCAAAACATAAAGCCAAAGCAACCCAGGAGTTTATTAACCCCTTCACGACATGCGCCGTACATCTACTGCGCATGCCGTGAATCCCCCTTTGATGTGGGCTCCGGCGGTGAGCCCACATCAAAGTCGCGACATGTCAGCTGTTTTGTACAGCTGACATGTGCGCGCAATAGCGGCGGGTGAAATCGCTATTCACCCGCCGCTATTAACCTGTTAAATGCCGCTGTCAAACACAGACAGCGGCATTTAACTACCGCATCCGGCCGGGCGGCCGGATATGACGTCATCGCCGACCCCCGTCACATGATCGGGGGTCGGCGATGCATCAGGAAGGTAACCATAGAGGTCCTTGAGACCTCTATGGTTACTGATGCAGGTCTGCTGTGAGCGCCCTCCTGTGGTCGGCGCTCACAGCACACCTGCATTTCTGCTACATAGCAGCGATCTGAAGATCGCTGCTATGTAGCAGAGCCGATCAGGCTATGCCAGCTTTTAGCCTCCCATGGAGGCTATTGAAGCATGGCACAAGTAAAAAAAAAATGTTTTTAAAAATATGAAAAAAATATAAAAGTTTAAATCACCCCCCTTTCGCCCCATCCTAAATAAAACAATTAAAAAAAAAACCAAACCTACACATATTTGGTATCGCCGTGTTCAGAATCGCCCGATCTATCAATTAAAAAAAAGCATTAACCTGATCGCTAAACGGCGTAGCGAGAAAAAAATCCGAAACGCCAGAATTACGTTTTTTTGGTCGCCGCGACATTGCATTAAAATGCAATAACGGGCAATCAAAAGAACGTATCTGCGCAAAAATGGTATCATTAAAAACGCCAGCTCGGCACGCAAAAAATAAGCCCTCACCCGACCCCAGATCACGAAAAATGGAGACGCTACGGGTATCGGAAAATGGCCCTTTTTTTTTTTTTTTTTTTTTTTTTTTTTTTTAGCAAAGTTTGGAATTTCTTTTCACCACTTAGATAAAAAATAACCTAGACATGTTTGGTGTCTATGAACTCGTAATGACCTGGAGAATCATAATGGCAGGTTAGTTTTAGCATTTAGTGAACCTAGCAAAAAAGCCAAACAAAAAACCAGTGTGGGATTGCACTTTTTTTGCAATTTCACCGCACTTGGAATTTTTTTCCCGTTTTCTATTAAAAGACATGGTAAAACAAATGGTGTCGTTCAAAAGTACAACTTGTCCCGCAAAAAATAAGCCCTCACATGACCATATTGACGGAAAAATAAAAAAGTTATGGCTCTGGGAACGAGGGAAGCGAAAAACGAACACGGAAAAACGAAAAAGGGCTGCGACTTGAAGGGGTTAAAGCAAAGAAGTGGAATATTCTGGAATGGCCAAGTCAGTCACCTGATCTAAACCCAATTGAGCAGCATTTCACTTGTTAAAGACTAAACTTCAGACAGAAAGGCCCACAAACAAACAGCAACTGAAAACCACCGCAGTGAAGGCCTGGCAGAGCATCAAAAAGGAGGAAACACAGCGTCTGGTGATGTCCATGAGTTCAAGACTTCAGGCAGTCATTGCCAACAAAGTGTTTTCAACCAAGTACTAAAAATGAATATTTTATTTAAAATTATTGAATCTGTCCAATTACTTTTAGTCCCTTTAAAAACAGGGTGGCACATGTTAAGGAGCTGAAACTCCTAAACCCTTCATCCAATTTTAATGTGGATACCCTCAAATGAAAGCTGAAAGTCTGAACTTCAACTGCATCTGGATTGTTTTGTATAAAATTCATTGTGGTAATGTCTATAACCAAAATTAGAAAAATGTCTCTGTCCAAATATATATGGACTTAACTGTACCTCCATTTAGAAAGGTAGTATAGTTCTCCTGATTAGCTAAGTCACTTACCCCCATGTGCACGGCATTGCAGTAGCTTAGGTATCCATAGTTACGACCACTCAGATAGTGACAGTTAAGCTACTGCAATGCCCTGCACATGGGGTAAGTGACATAGCTAATCAGGACGACTATGCTACACTTCTATTTGAAGGTATTTGCTAATATTATTATTATTACTACTACATATTGGGATAGTATCTTAGAGATTGCAATACCCATTGTTACTTTTTGTAAAAACAGAAATTCAGGAAAATTGGTTTTAAAAAATCTGGAAATTCTGTGGGATTATTACTGGTATTAAATTATAAAAAAGCAGTGTGCAAATAGTTGGTGCCTTTTACTAGGGATGAGAAAACATTACATAAAAAGATTAAAAATCCGTAATATAAAGTGTCACAAACTAAACCTATCGCAATAAATTGTAGATATTTAGATATTATATTGCAGAAAACTTCCAAAATTTTGCCCTTTGTAAATTATTGATTATTTCAAACCAAATCGATCTTTCAAATGTGAACCTCAAATTTCTGTAAAATTCCAGATTTTAAGACATAAAATACAGAAAATGGCACCTGCAACATTTAGAATATTTACTATGAATAGAGAATTTTATATTTTGTTTACTTTACATTTTTTGGGGGGGATAAATTGTTTAGCAATTTAGGTATTTAAAATATATATATATATATAAAAAAAACAGTAGAACAATGTGAGGATGTTTATTCCCTTATTGTATACTATTTAAGCAGTATGAGTGTGAGTGTAGTTGTCTTTGTAGCAATGCCCCTAAATACAACGATGTTGATTTCTTTCCAAAGTTGTGTACAAAAAATTCCAATAAAATTAGACCTATAAAGAAAAAAAAAAAAATTAATAACCAAAAAAAGAAAAAAACATTCCTGAATGTCAATTCCACACAATATCTCTACTAAATAACATTTATTTACAAGTGAACACTGATCAAAAATTCTACTTTGTGTGATCTCGGCGCTTTTTCTCCTCTCACACATAACTATCACCCCCCCAAAAAAGTGAAAAATAATATTTAAAATGACTGTTAAACAATAAAATGTTAGAATGGAATGTTTTGTTTTTTTTTACTAACAAAAAAAGTCTAAATTATTTACTGTACAAGTATATAGGATAAAATATTTACATTTTTTCAGTATGATATCGATTTGGTAGAATTTATAGACACTTTTTCAAAAAGGCCCAGAAAATATTTCAATTTCACATAAAAAAAAAAAAACAAAACGCAAACTGAACCTGATAAATGAAGGCAATGGATTTCAATGTCATGACAATCTGATGATCCCTTTTAGGCTGCGTTCACACATTGTGACTGGGATCACAATAAGAGCGCAAACCCCCATTAAATTAGGATGTTATTTCTATATCAGCCTTAGTTTTATTTTTTTCCCTTTTTTTCTCAAATTAAAGTGATACACATTTTTATTTTTTCCCATAAAACAGCAATGTATAATAATAATAATAATAATAATAATAATAATAATAATAATAATAATAGTTGTATGTCGCTGCACTTGATATTTTCATTTTAGTCTAGATTTTAGATTTTTAAAAAATATTAAAAAAAAAACTCCATTTTTAGCATTTAAGAAAATGACCTATTGTTTTAATCAGGTTTTTATCATAAATATATTTTAACAATTTTTTAAATCTTTTTAAATATCCCCACTGTCATGAAAAATAAAAAATCATTCTGAAATATCAGAACTTTTACACTGACCAATAAGCCCCAAATTAGGCAACAACTTCCTGTTCTGTAGAGATCGCTTCTCAGCAGTCATCATTACCTTTAACGACAGGATAACAATGATGTAGCCACCTACATATGAATCCGCCATTCTAAGTAAATGATGTCACAGCTCTGCTCCTCCCTAAACCGTAAAGCAAGGAGAAGCCAGGGCCCACCAGAGGATTCTCCAGTTTTCCGGTGGGCCAGTCCAACCCTGACTGCTGCTCATACACATGGGAATGGCAGATATCTGTAGCCCAGACATCACCGACCCCACATACCTCGCATGGAGAAGTGTGCAGAACCACATTACCCCTTTAAGACAAATAGCCCACAGCATGCCCATAGAAGTTAATGAATATCTCCAGTCTATTGCTCCTATGGCCCATATACATATCCATAAATGCTGTTAACAAGCAACAAGGCAAGATGGCCACCCCCATAATATTAAAAGGGAAAAAAAATTATATATAGGGGACACATTCCCTTTAAGACAGTTGATTAGTATTATCACTTGCTCCTGACTTAGCCTTGACAACACTTGTCCTTGTACCCTATTAAAGATTGATGATCCAATGCCAAGGAACCTGCCCTTTGACCCAGAAGGGAACCGGTACAGCTTCGTCTTGGATGGTCATTCATCTGACTGACCGCCTTGTAACACAACATTTCCTTTAAAGGGTTACTCCAAGAATAACAAATTATCTGAGATCATTTGCCGACTTGTAGGACACCCAACAACCTCAAGAACAGGGCTCCGGGACTCAGGAACTAGGCCCATCTTGAACGGAGCGGAGGTGCTCATGCTCGTCTTCCACTACATCCACTGTCTACGGGACTGTAGAAGAACGCCAAGACGGCACTCTTCCATCTCCCAATGAATGGAGCCAAGATCAAGCATGAGCACCTCCGATCCAATCAAGATGGGGCTGTAGAGTCCAGATATCGAGGTTAAAAAGCCCTATTCTCAGGATCTTTGGGGGTCCCGATGGTCAGAACCCAAGCGATCAGCAATTTATGGATAGGGTATAACTTGTAATTTGGGGAATAACCCCTTAAAGCCTGTCTGGTTGTTGACTGCCATGGTGGCACTAATCTTAACCCTGCTGTTGTCTTCGGTCAAAAACGACCGACCTTGAACTTCAATATTCTTTAAAATAGTCAAGATGCGGCTCTGAAACCCGTGGCCGACCGACCCATCCTCATTTAAGTCAATCAACCACAAGTTTCAGAACCGCATCTTGAACACCCCCAAAAAATACCAAAGTTCAAAATCGGTCTCCCCAGACCGAAAACAAACAGCAGGGTTAAAGGGGTTGTCATAAATTAGGAAAATCCTTTTTCTTTCCAATTATTATTATCATTATTAATTTTAAAAAAAATTGATCCAAATTTTGCTGTTTTACTTTCTCATAAAAGTATTGCTGCGCACAGCTTGCGAAGTATATGAAAATGAAATCAAATTCTATATGAATTTATACCATTTTAATCCCAATTTTTGGATTTTTTTTTCTTTTCGTTTTGTATTTGTTTTATAGGAACTAGTAGGAGCCATAGATATGACCCGCCATGATAGTGTTCATCATTTTAAATAAAAATCTATACAATATAAAACCTGAATTAGCCGTCCAGCTAACGTTATCCTGAATATACTCTACGGTAAAGCATTTACACATCCACAGGATTACAATCATGGCCTGTGCTCACACAAGGTTGACCTTTCAGTTACGTCTCGACGTCATCCCAAATATCTGTGTAGGGACTGAGCAAACCAGAGAAATTTAACAAGATGGGCCGAATTTAAGCATCAATGCTTCACTGTGTGTGTTTGATTCACGAGAGTCAATATGAGCTGTTTAGTGTACCTTGGGAAAAAAAAAAAAAAAAAAAAGTATCAAAAACATTGAGCATTAACCCGGCGACCCTTTGGAGTAGAATAGTTGGTTTTTTCAGGTCAAGTCAAATTAATACAAAAAAATAAAAAGCAAAAATATTTTCTTAATATCGGTTTCTAATTTTTTGTCCATTTTTTCCTCTTGATTTTAATAGAATTTTAAAATGAAAAAATTTGCAAAAATTGGAAATGCTGCTTGTTAAAATGTCTTCCTCTGCTCAAAAATATAAAAAAAAATAAAAGGAAAATCTATTGTTTCCTTAATTAACAAAAAAACATGTAAATCGTGAAAATTGTCCCTTTCCATGAGATGAAGGCCATGTGGCATCGTATGATTTCTAAATCATTCCTGAGTTTTTGAAAAACGAGTAAAATAAAAAACAAACAAAAAAAATAAAAAAATACCAGGACTCTATCCTTCTACAAGAACTCCTTCCCCGTGTGATGATGTCTTTGGTTGCATCTTCGTACAAAACAATTTTTCTAGGCTGCAGAGAAGTTGGATCGTATGGAATCCTCCCGCAGCTGTCGGTGTTTGCCGATGTTACAGTCCTCGTGGTGGTTTCGTCTTTCTATGGTTATTCTGTATTTCTTCCTGCAATTGAGAAATAAAAAAAATATTTGTGGGAAACTGTAAAGAAAAAAAAAAATTATAGGGATAATCCAACTCCGCTCACTTCCGCATTGGGAGGTGACAAGGATAGGTGCCAGTGTCAGACTGAAGAACATTGGGCTCACCAAAGGGGTTTTTCAGACTGGGCTAATTTTTGTCCGGCACTGAATCTTACTGTACAGCCAATAAATACACAATATTAGGGTTCAGTTCTGCTTTCTGATTCAATCGGGTATGACGTTATTACGTACTGTAAATATCATTAATATCCAGATGGTGGCGCTGGCTTCTCCCCCACTAGCACTATAGATGCCTTTAGGGGAGAAGCCAGGGCCACCAAAGGATTCTCCGCTTCTCTGGTGGGCCAGTCCAACCATGACTGTTGCTCATGCATACATGAATGGCAGATATCTGTAGCCAAGATATCACCGACCTCACATGTAGAAGTGAAAAGAACCAGATTAACCCTTTATGACAAATAGCCCGTCCATTATTCTTTACACTGCAGCAGAGCTTGTTCAGGTTCGACACTCTGAATTAGAACATGCCCATCAGGAAGTTGGTGCTTGAACACCCGGTTTCCATAAATATACAATGTCTGCCGAATGGGCATTATGCAGTGCTGTATCCTCTGCTTGCTCTTCCTGTGCCCTCTTTACGCCTTCCATGCGTGTCAAGACAAAAACATACTGCCAAATGGTCTAATTTTTGCAGTAATTTTTGCAGTATTGTTCCTCGAAATGGACAAGAAGGTGGAGTTAATGCTAATACACCCTAAAAATGGATGTTTCTTAGATGTTTTTGGACAGAACTCTACAGGACCTAAAATGACCGGCAAAATGGGATTTGAAATGTTGGGAGGTATGGAAAGAGAAGAACATGATGCCTCCTCTTCTACATCAGATACTGTAGGAATGAGATGGCTGAATTGTGAACTTTTGCCCCGATAAGATACAAAATGGACAAAATCTGCCCCGATCACAGCCGTACATGTGATGGGAACATTGGTTTACCAGCAGTCCTATGTAAACTCCTGGTTTTGGCTTACAGACACTGATGCAAAATACCGACGTGTGAATAAGTCTTTGGGTTAAGCTCTCACCATGAGCTTTTTGGTGCGTTTTTCTCGTGTATTTTCGCTGCACAAAAAAACCCCACAGCGTCTTACAGTTCCAACAAAGTGGATGGGATTTGTAGAAATCTTACGCCAGCTGTGATTCTTATTTTACACTACATAAACTGACCGGCGGTGTGATTATGAAGGCTGCAAAATGTCAATTTCTCTGCGATTTTTCCACGTAGAATTACAAAAAAAATGCAGAAAATCTGAACATAAAAAACACATATTATCCGCACATGAATGTATCAATAAAGTTTTGATAAAGCCAAATACCTACAAGTCAAATCAAAAAAGCTTTATTTAAGTCATTACATAACAAAAAACAAAAAACACTGCAATAAAAGCGCAAGTAATCTAATAGGTGCAGAAAATCTAAAATCTGCAGCATCAACAATTCCACAAATCCTCATGGTGGGAACGGGGCCTTACAGTATATATTACAATTTTTGCATCTTGGTTGTAAGAATATATGAATATATGAAGTTACCTGAAAAAGTAGAAAGCCATTAAGAGCCCCGTGCCCAGGAAGGCGCCAACCACAATCCCAGTGACCGCAGATTCTCCTAAGCCACCTGCTTGAAGAAACAAATCACATAATATTAATGTTGCTAAAAAAAAAAAAAATGTTCACGCTTTTCAAGAGGCAGCAAATTCCTGAAGAGCCTGTAATAGCCGCTATATTGGTTGCTACTCCGCTTTGGGCAGAAGAGACCTCCTTGGCTCCCCTAGTGGTGGCGATGGGCAACCAGAAATGCAGGAATTAAAGGGGTATTTCCATTTCTAGGAAAGGCCCTCACTTATTTTATAATTGCCATCCATAACATCCCTTCCCCACCTATCCAAAAAAATGAAAGGGCTGCGTGCTGCATCCTCAGGACAGTTGTTCCCTGCACAGCGCTGCTCCTGAACACTTCACTGTGCAGGGAACTGCAGCCAGCCCTATGAACAGAGCTGCCACGGGTAGCTGGAGAGCCCCTGCACAGCAATGCTCCTGAACATCTCATTGTGCAGGGAACTGCAGCCAGCCCCATGAAAAGAGCTGCTGCAGGTGGCTGGAGAGCCCCTGCACAGCAATACTCCTGAACACCTCACTGTGCAGGGAACTGCAGCCAGCCCCATGAACAGAGATTCTGCGGGTGGCTGGTGAGCCCCTGCACAGCAATACTCCTGAACACCTCACTGTGCAGGGAACTGCAGCCAGCCCCATGAAAAGAGCTGCTGCAGGTGGCTGGAGAGCCCCTGCACAGCAATACTCCTGAACACCTCACTGTGCAGGGAACTGCAGCCAGCCCCATGAACAGAGATTCTGCGGGTGGCTGGTGAGCCCCTGCACAGCAATACTCCTGAACACCTCACTGTGCAGGGAACTGCAGCCAGCCCCATGAAAAGAGCTGCTGCAGGTGGCTGGAGAGCCCCTGCACAGCAATACTCCTGAACACCTCACTGTGCAGGGAACTGCAGCCAGCCCCATGAACAGAGATTCTGCGGGTGGCTGGTGAGCCCCTGCACAGCAATGCTCCTGAACACCTCACTGTGCAGGGAACTGCAGCCAGCTCCATGAACAGAGCTTCCGCGAGTGGCTGGTGAGCCCCTGCACAGCAATGCTCCTGAACACCTCACTGTGCAGGGAACTGCAGCCAGCCCCATGAACAGAGCTTCCGCGAGTGGCTGGTGAGCCCCTGCACATCAACGCTCCTGAACACCTCACTGTGCAGGGAACTGCAGCCAGCCCCATGAACAGAGCTGCCACGGGTGGCTGGAGAGGCCCAGCACAGCAATGCTCCTGAACACCTCACTGTGCAGGGAACTGCAGCCAGCCCCATGAACAGAGCTGCTGCAGGTGGCTGGAGAGCCCCTGCACAGCAATGCTCCTGAACACCTCACTGTGCAGGGAACTGCAGCCAGCCCCATGAACAGAGCTGCCACGGGTAGCTGGAGAGCCCCTGCACAGCAACACTCCTGAACACCTCACTGTGCAGGGAACTGCAGCCAGCCCCATGAACAGAGCTGCCACGGGTAGCTGGAGAGCCCCTGCACAGCAACACTCCTGAACACCTCACTGTGCAGGGAACTGCAGCCAGCCCCATGAACAGAGCTGCCACGGGTAGCTGGAGAGCCCCTGCACAGCAACACTCCTGAACACCTCACTGTGCAGGGAACTGCAGCCAGCCCCATGAACAGAGCTGCCACGGGTAGCTGGAGAGCCCCTGTGCAAATGAATGGGACACAGCAATGAAGTAGCACTGCGTCCCCTTCATACCCGTGAGGGTCTCCGAGGTCGAACCCACACGGACCAATAAGACATAGATTACATTAGCAATATGCCATCACTTAATGAAATGTAAATATCTTTTTAATTATTAGCCTGTGCAGGGGATTAGGAGCTGTGTAACCCAAAAAATGGAGCGAGAAAGGCCAAAAAAGATATAGTACGAAATAAATCAGTGCAGAATAATGAACATTAGATACAAAAGTATATAATAAAAGCATAACGTGTAACATAGGACATTGGATTTATTTTGTATTTTTTTTAAATCCATTTTCTGCGACCATTTCCTGAAACCCTGGCCGGCTGCAGGCATAATTGTAGGCCCATCCATTGAGGAAGCCAGGGCAGTAACAGGTGCAGATTATTCTTCTGTTCTGCAAAGAACCGTGAAGTTTTTTTTAATTAAAGGTAATTGACTTTGGAGCTGTAAACACAGGGGCGTGAAATTTCCTGCATCCTATTGTGCAGGGAACAGGTTCTCGTGCCAAAAAAAGCACCGTAAACCGCACTCGTGTCCTTGGCAGATGGGAATATTGTCCTCAGTGGATTTGCACTGGTTCTTGCTGGATTTAGAGGATGAAAAAATTGCACTGTGGCTATGTCCTTCCGCTCATACGGCCGGTGTGCTGAGACCTTCCACTTATCATAAAGTCTTATTTATTGTTTTATTAAATGTAAGCATTATGCGTGTCACACATTGTATGGCCTTTATTAAGAGAGGTTCTTCGAAAAAATATCTGGGGCCCAGGTAGAGAGTGTATCAGGTATTTTCGAGTCTATTGTGACCTCAGTAGCTTTTCCTGACTTGTTAATATTACAAATTAGGTTAGAAGAACTTTTACGTGGTCGTAAATCAGCTTAGAAGATGGTTCAGGAGAAGAGAGATAAGAGTTACAGACTCCGATGTCAGATTCACTGGTAACTCCTTCTGCTAAATATTGTGATACACAGAAGATGTAGAAACCAAATGGCCCAAAATTATTAATGAAACCCTATTGCAAAAATGATTTTTAGCCCTAATTACATGCACAGTGTTACTTACATGTTTTACACGGAGTAATGGTCTCAAACACTTTGTTTTCCACGAGTCTTATCCTACCAGTTCCCCATAAAGTCTTCAGATTGGGTCGAAGTTCAAAATTTCCTTGAATGCCAAAATAATCTCCGATAACCTGTGGAATAGAGGAATGAATGATCAATGAAATTGTGAGTTTTAGGAATTATAGGATGTGCTCGAAAAGATGAGTTACACTGCACGATATATAGAAATGAAGCTCAGGACCGTTGTTTGGAGAACATGTAGATGGTGGGACCCTCCTATCAGTGGTGACAAGAAGCCAAGGGCGCGATTCATCATTTCTAATTTATTGAATCATTTTTTGTTTTTCTTTTTTTTTCTTGTGATATTCACTGACGATTTTTTTTTGCCCAAATTCTTTGAAATAGCGCACGCATGAATTTGGCACAAGATCAAAAATGCACTTTTTTTCTTTATCCAGTTTTTGTGATTTTTTTTTTTTTGCACCAAAACGTTGCAAATCCTTTAAAAAGTCATAATGTTGGCTAAAAGCGCGCCAAGTTGAAAACCAGGAACCTTTGGACGGGGCTGGAGTAAGATGCATCAAAAAATGCAACATTTGGTACAGTCATATGTCATGAATCTGTTTGAAACTTTTGGATAGGTAAAGTTATGGAGGAAAAATAAAAAAGACAAAAAAAAAAAAGAACTTAAAAAGTGGAGTCAGGGCCGGCAAGTAGAGATCAGGGCAGGTAAGTAGAGGACAGGGCAGGCAAGTAGAGATCAGGGCAGGAAAGAAGAGGTCAGGGCAGGAAAGTAGAAATCAGGGCAGGCAAGTAAAGGTCAGGGCAGGCATGTAGAGATCAGGGAAGGCAAGTAGAGGATAAAGGAGACAAGTAAAGGTCAGGGCAGGCATGTAGAGATCAGGGAAGGCAAGTAGACGATAAAGGAGTCAAGTAAAATTCAGGGCAGGCAAGCAGAGGTCAGGGCAGGCAAGCAGAGGTCAGGGCAGGCAAGCAGAGGTCAGGGCAGGCAAGCAGAGGTCAGGGCAGGAAAGTAGAGGTCAGGGCAGGAAAGTAGAGGTCAGGGCAGGAAAGTAGAAGATAGAGGAGTCAAGTAAAGGTCAGGGCAGGAAAGTAGAGGTCAGGGCACACAAGCAGAGGTCAGAGCAAGCAAGTAGAGGTTAGGGTAGGCAAGTAGAGGTCAGTGTAGGCAAGTAGAGATCAGGGCAGGTAAGTAGAGGACAGGGCAGGCAAGCAGAGATCAGGGCAAGAAAGTAGAGGTCAGGGCAGACAATTAGAGATCAGGGCAGGTAAGTAGAGGTCAGGGCAGGCAAGTAAAGGATAGAGGAGTCCAGTAAAGGTCAGGGCAGGCAAGTAGAGGATAGAGGAGTCCAGTAAAGGTCAGGGCAGGCAAGTAGAGGTCAGGGCACGCAAGTAAAAGTTAGAGCTGGCACACAGAGATCAGGGCAAACAAGTGGAGATCAGGATAGGCAAGTAGAGGACAGGGCACACATGTAGAGGTCAAGGCATGCAAGTAGAGGTCAGGGCACACAAGTAGAGGTCAGGATAGGCAAGTAGAGGTCAGGGCATGCAAGTATAGGTCAGGATAGGCAAGTAGAGGTCAGGGCATGCAAGTAGAGGTCAAGGCAGGCGAGTAAAGGTCAGGGCAGGCAGGAGAACATAGTCAGAACAACAAGCTGAGTTAAACTCAATACAGCAGGGACAACAGGGACAATAAGCACACCAAAGCAGACTAAGGAAACAATCCTTAAAAATTTGGGACACTTTTCAGGAGGAAAGTGACATCTGGGAGGAGGGTGCCAGGCAACTGCAGAAGTGAAAGTGAGGAGAGGGATACATGGAAAAGCAGGCAGTCCAATTGGCTAGGCAACAGTACAACATTGGAAGCCTCTCCTGGGCAGGAAGCCTCCTCAGGGAAGTGAATGCCCAGAAATGAGAATATATGAAACACTACTTGACGCTTAACCTCGTTCTTCCTACTTTGACTCTGGAACTTACAGAGTACCATATTGTTCATTTTCTTTAATCCTGACTTTCCATGGATAATGTAGTGGTGGCTATCATGGCTCGAATACCATGGAACCTGAACAATTCAGAGTAGCTGGCTCATTACGGGGAAGACTAGGGGGCTGCCTTCGTGAGAAAACCAGTGAATTGGCCCCTACTTTTCAGCCGTTTGACATCTTATCGAAAACCTCCAATACGGCGATCCTTACAGTTTTTGCAAGGGTTAGCACTTCGCTTTCCCACACTTGTAAATTAAAAATTGTGTATAGTTGGAATTTTTCTTTTTAACACTTCTCATAGGATCTACCACTAGGTGACTCCATAGTATTATTATTTTTTATTTTTTGCCACATGGCCTGATGCTCGTAAGGACAAAATCTGTCCAGTGGGTCTAGACACAGCGCGATCTGCAAAGTCAAAGTCCGGGGTTTTCTCACTTGGCTCTATTCATCGAGATAGAGGCTAGCCAAAAGTTCAAAAAATTAAAAGTAAATAGTTCTCAGATTTTTCCTATATGTGAAAGATACAGTGAATGTAATAGCTAAAGACGAGACTAGATTTTATTATTCTAAATTCTGTTTGTGGCTTATTTTACTAAATTGTGGTCGGAGCATGTTTAGACTGTGGTAGGAACATGTACATGATTTACACAGACGGGCCCTGTGCAAGCAAAGTGTGACTGATCCTTAAGTAATCATAATTTAATGATAATATTTCAGAATTCGATTCCATTCCGTAAAACCCAGAGAACACAGCCATTGTTGGCATTTTTGTCCCGCGCATATTTTGCCTTAAGAATGTCAATTATGTGAAAACATTTACAGGCAGACGGCAAAATTTGCCTGGGTTTATGCGAAACCGCAGAGTTCAGGACAATAAAACTTGTTGATTGCTTTTCCAACAAGAATTCTGGTCTGCATGGAGTCGGGCAGCTATAGGGGATGTATAAGCCGGTGTCCCCGGGGGGGGGGGCCCGATATTACCAGAAACCCCTTTAATGTACAGCAAAAGTTCTTGCCATGTGGGTTCAAAATATCATTTATGGTACTTACTAGGAGACAAAAGTTTCAAGTTTTTCTAACTTTAAGCAGTTAAGTTATACCACTCAGAAAATGCTGACATTTTTTTTTTACAGTGAAATGAAAAGACGTCAGAGCTGAAATCTCCCAGCATCCACTGCTTGCCAAGAAGTGTCCTCTTTACACTCAAAACTATAGTTAAAAAAAATGTCACACTGCACAATGGCAGCTCAGCTAAGTTGTTTCTGATTACAAGCTTGTCAACCATTTCTAACTGCACCAGCAGAATAGTGAGTGCAGCACTGAGGTATAATGCAGGATGTAACTCAGGATCAGTAATGTAATGTATGTACACAGTGACTGCAACAGCAGAATAGTGAGTGCAGCTCTGGAGTATAATAAAGGATGTAACTCAAGATCAGTAATGTATGTACACAGTCACTGCACCAGCAGAATAGTGAGTGCAGCTCTGGAGTATAATACAGGATGTAACTCAGGATCAGTAATGTATGTACACAGTGACTGCACCAGCAGAATAGTGAGTGCAGCTCTGGAGTATAATACAGGATGTAACTCAGGATCAGTAATGTAATGTATGCACACAGTGACTGCACCAGCAGAATAGTGAGTGCAGCTCTGCAGTATAATACAGGATGTAACTCAGGATCAGTAATGTATGTACACAGTGACTGCACCAGCAGAATAGTGAGTGCAGCTCTGGGGTATAATACAGGATGTAACTCAGGATCAGTAATGTAATGTATGTACACAGTGACTGCACCAGCAGAATAGTGAGTGCAGCTCTGGGGTATAATACAGGATGTAACTCAGGATTAGTAATGTATGTACACAGTGACTGCACCAGCAGAATAGTGAGTGCAGCTCTGGGGTATAATACAGGATGTAACTCAGGATCAGTAATGTAATGTATGCATACAGTGACTGCACCAGCAGAATAGTGAGTGCAGCTCTGGGGTATAATACAGGATGTAACTCAGGATCAGTACAGGATCAGTAATGTAATGTATCAGTGCAGAACAGTGAGTGCAGCTCTGGAGTACAATAAAGATACAACACAGGATGAGCACAAAACTTTTCAGAATTTGCTGCTCTACAACCTACAATGGGTTACAAATACTTCACCTTCTTCTGGGGCTTTACTCACTGATGCGCTCATCTCAATGTATACTTTTCTGAAGTCCTTTGTATTGTCTAGAGTAATCGTTTAATGTCAGATGTGGCCAATTTACATACGTAATTCCTATATCATATACAGTCGGCCAACAGAAAGTTAGTAAATCAAGCCTATTGCTTTCATTGTTGCTCTCTAGCTAAGGTCAGGAGGGAGGAGGGATATGCACTAAGCTGCTACGGTTTCAGCATGGGACGGGGTGACATGACTATTCTCATAGGTCAGAGGAAGTTCGCTGGCTCGCCTCTCATACTGAATATATGTGCAGAGCGCAATATCCTCTAGAAGAACAAAGATGTACTTCCAAAGGAAGCTTACACTGCGAGGGCTCTGAGTATTATATAATATGCTGGCATTGTGTCCATGTAAAGCCCTAATTTACAATGTGCAAAGTTTAAAGGGGGTATCCACCTCTCTTCCAAATAGGCCAGATGTAAGGAATCGTTATAAAATTAAGAAAGAATTGTTACTTACCAGTCTGAACACCAGCAGCTCCAGTGCCGCTTTGGTGGTCTCCGACTGGGCAGGAAGTGATGACATGGCATCCCATCTATACGGTCACCTGACCACTTGGGACACAGCAGGGGTAAGGTGACTATATGCGACAGCAGAGGTAAGGTGACTATATGGGACAGCAGAGGTAAGGTGACTATATGCGACAGCAGAAGTAAGGCGACTATATGGGACAGCAGAGGTAAGGTGACTATATGCGACAGCAGAAGTAAGGTGACTATATGGGACAGCAGAGGTAAGGTGACTATGTGGGACAGCAGAGGTAAGGTGACTATATGGGACAGCAGAGGTAAGGTGACTATGTGGGACAGCAGAGGTAAGGTGACTATATGCGACAGCAGAGGTAAGGTGACTATATGGGACAGCAGAGGTAAGGTGACTATATGGGACAGCAGAGGTAAGGTGACTATATGCGACAGCAGAAACCACTTGGGACACAGCAGGGGTAAGGTGACTATATGCGACAGCAGAAGTAAGGTGACTATATGGGACAGCAGAGGTAAGGTGACTATGTAGGACAGCAGAGGTAAGGTGACAATATGGGACAGCAGAGGTAAGGTGACTATGTAGGACAGCAGAGGTAAGGAGACTATATGGGACAGCAGAGGTAAGGTGACTATGTAGGACAGCAGAGGTAAGGTGACTATGTGGGACAGCAGAGGTAAGGTGACTATATGGGACAGCAGAAGTAAGGTGACTATATGGGACAACAGAAGTAAGGTGACTATATGGGACAGCAGAGGTAAGGTGACTATATGGGACAGAAGAGGTAAGGTGACTATATGGGACAGAAGAGGTAAGGTGACTATATGGGACAGAAGAGGTAAGGTGACTATATGGGACAGAAGAGGTAAGGTGAATATGTGGGACAGAAGAGGTAAGGTGACTATATGGGACAGAAGAGGTAAGGTGAGTATACAGTATGGGACAGCAGAGGTAAGGTGAAGATATGGGACAGCAGAGGTAAGGTGACTATATGGGACAGCAGAGGTAAGGTGACTATATGGGACAGAAGAGGTAAGTTGACTATATGGGACAGCAGAAGTAAGGTGACTATATGGGACAGCAGAGGTAAGGTGAAGATATGGGACAGCAGAGGTAAGGTGACTATATGGGACAGCAGAGGTAAGGTGACTATATGGGACAGCAGAGGTAAGGTGACTCTACGGCACATCATCCCTTCCAGCCCAAAAATGGAAAAAAATACCTATCAGCGCTCCTGAAGTGTAGTATAGCCCCTGAATCTTTTAATCAGGGCAAGGATTCATGGAAGGAAAAAATCCCAGCTGGAGCATGGGTGAGGCACAGGAGCAATAGAAAAAATCCAGCAATCCCAAAAGAAAAACTGTAGAATATTAAAACTTAGAGAAAGGATATTTTTTATCCCTCTTTTTCTAACTCCCCTTTAACATGTTTTTAATAGTTTTTTTCATTAAATGTGACGTAGTTGTAGTAGTGTTCGTTTTTTCTTTTAGGATTGCTGGATTTTTTCTAACACTTCCAGTCCAGGCGGACATCACCGGAGAGAAGGTTCAGACTGATAACACTTCTTTCTTATATAAAATTCCTTCATATCTGGTCATGAGTGGAAATCTCCATAAAGAAAAAATATTACAGAATCCTGTAAAAAAACAACTTTTTTTTAGAGTTTTCCATTAAAACCTATAAGCTGAGAAGGAAGTCGGTGAGGACATCAGATCTCCATGGTTCAGTGAAGGCTGCCGTTATTTCGTAGTCTACAGAAGCAGTGGAAACATTTATAGGACTTTTCACATGGAAAACTTAAAGATAGGTGATAAAAGTCGTATCTCTGGGAGTCTGCTCATTTTACCCTGAAGAGATTTCAAGAATGGAGATGGTATGGAGAATTTGTGGAGTTTTTCCGCGCTGCCAATTATTGATTATTATTGTCATGTGTGGTTGTTTCCTGAAGAAGTGTTTGGTGCTTCGAAACGCGGCGAATAAAACATCATTCCTGGGAAAATTCCAGCACAGCCATAAAAGGAGGACCAAGAACAAGAGACACTACAGGTGTTCATGGCCACCATGTCTATGGTGGGCAGGAAACTTTAGCGGGTCGAGAAATTCCTGGATTTGCCAATACTCAATTTTCGATATACGTTCCAACTGTCCAAGATTGTGGCAGTTGGTTTTTTTTACATCTTTTCTGGGAGACTCCTGGAAGTTCTTTGAAACTTGGAATCTAAGTTGAGAATTTATTGACATATCTCGTCACTTTAGGTGGACTCATTGTCAAATTTCCCAACTGCCAAAAAAGCCTCCCAAAACCTCTTGGAAGGAAGCACTTCCTGAAGGTTTCTTGTGCAGGATGCTGAGACACTCTGTTTTCAGATGGGGACCTGGTGCCCATATTCAGGGTATGGAGAACAAGGGTGTTGAAAGTGCTTGGACTGTGAAAAGGAGTTCCAAGTTATGAAAAAATTTTAACGACGCACTACAAAATTTCCCATACAACCTCTCCGAAAAGTTGGCAAGTATGACTATATTAGTCTGGTTGGACGTACAGTTAAGGTTGTGGCCTTCTTATTAGGTGTCCTATCAAGATCTTCATGGTTTCTTGAAATGTGGTTGGAGATCCTGAGAGAGGAGGACACTTTGAAGGTTTTCATTTGAATTTGGCTCAACCGCAAGAGCATAACGCTAGGACTAAACTAAAGGAGCTAACCTGGTGCTCCTATACAGTCTACGGTATCCACAGGTGGGCGAAGCCCCTTATCTGAGGAGCTACTACACTTAAGGAGAGCGCTGCAGTGGGGATTCTGAAAATATAGAGCAGTGGGCATGTGTGATTGTCTGCTCCCATCACTCAGCAACTAAATCCGACCAACCTCTCACCATCTATATATTTGGATTCAATGCTTAAAGAAGTACTCCTCCTCATCATCTTTCTCCTCGTCCTCTTCCCATCAGCGTTTTATCCTCCTAATATACTGAGGTCATCATATTATACCGCACTGTGTATTTAAAATTGCTCATTTTGCCTTTCTACCCAGATAATTCTTCTCTTTCCCATTAGGTCTATGACATCACGTGATTAATAATTGCCTAGAAAGAATCTTTCTGAGCTCTATGTAGAAACAGGCGGTCAATTTTCCCTGTATGAGTCATGAGTCACTGCAAAAGTCCCTGGCAGGGAGGAGGAGAGAGCAGTTGGGTCAAGAGTTAAAGAGAGGAATGATAATTGCAGGAACAAGAGACTTCCTGTTTCTTCATAGAGCAGAGAAAAGAGAAAAATTAACTGGGTAGAAAGACAAAATGAGCAATTGTAAATACACAGGGCTATACAATATGAAGACAGCAATATATTAAGAGGATAAAAACTTTGATGGGAGGAGGAAGAGGAGGAGGAAGAGGAGGAGGAGTGCTCCTTGGGTCTTAAAGTGGCATTTTGGGGAGGTGAAGTGGTAAAGTGTTGGGGTAAAATTTGATCCCTTCCAAGGACTCATGTGGAGAGGCTGTATGTTTTGGGGTTCGAAATATGCAAGAAAGTAAAAAAACATCCATCCATCCCCAGGGAGCTGCTCGGCCGTATACTCTGCCTTTCTATCTAATCTCTCCCGCGCGCTGCAGTTGTTCTTAACAATCTATAGAGCTATCTGGTCTATATCTTAGAAAACCATGACCGGGCTACAGAGGAATTCGATGCGGATCCCACATTGTGTATAAACAGCTTACATCATGACATTTTTGTAAGAGAACTAAAAAGAGTTCCTTTAATCTCCACTAAATAAGCTAAAATTCTGGCAAACGCACAGATGGCGCTCAGAACAATGCAAGTCCGCTGGTGCAGACACACTGCTTGGTGCCTAGTCAAAAAGTTATCGGTCGTACAGATGTGCAGTAAAGATCCAAGAAAACGAAGTCTGGCCGGAGTCCTGTTACCAGAGGGGAGATCACATCTTACCTCTTGAATACCAGCTTCAAGATCAGTCATGCCAATCACTGAGAAGTCCCCATATCGGTCACCGTTGGCGTCGATGGACACTTCTCCAGCAATACCTACAGAAAGGCAATCATGGAATTAGGATGTAACCCAGGACCAGTAATGTAATGTACGTACACAGTGACTGCACCAGCAGAATAGTGAGTGCAGCTCTGGAGTATAATACAGGATGTAACCCAGGATCAGTAATGTAATGAATGTACACAGTGACTGCACCAGCAGAATAGTGAGTGCAGCTCTGGAGTATAATACAGGATGTAACCCAGGATCAGTAATCTAATGTATGTACACAGTGACTGCACGAGCAGAATAGTGAGTGCAGCTCTGGGGTATAATATAGGATGTAACTCAGGATCAGTAATGTAATGTATGTACACAGTGACTGCACCAGCAGAATAGTGAGTGCAGCTCTGGGGTATAATACAGGATGTAACTCAGAATCAGTAATGTAATGTATGTGCACAGTGACTGCACCAGCAGGATAGTGAGTGCAGCTCTAGAGTATAATACAGGATGTAACTCAGGATCAGTAATGTAATGTATGTACACAGTGACTGCACCAGCAGAATAGTGAGTGCAGCTCTGGGGTATAATATAGGATGTAACTCAGGATCAGTAATGTAATGTATGTACACAGTGACTGCACCAGCAGAATAGTGAGTGCAGCTCTGGAGTATAATACGGGGTGTAACTCAGGATCAGTAATGTAATGTATGTACACAGTGACTCCACCAGCAGGATAGTGAGTGCAGCTCTGGGGTATAATACAGGATGTAACTCGGGATCAGTAATGTATGTACACAGTGACTGCACCAGCAGAATAGTGAGTGCAGCTCTGGAGTATAATACAGGATGTAACTCAGGATCAGTAATGTAATGTATGTACACAGTGACTGCACCAGCAGAATAGTGAGTGCAGCTCTGGAGTATAATACAGGATGTAACTCAGGATCGGTAATGTAATGTATGTACACAGTGACTGCACCAGCAGAATAGTGAGTGCAGCTCTGGAGTGTAATACAGGAGGTAACTCAGGATCAGTATTGTAATGTATGTACACAGTGACAGCACCAGCAGAATAGTGAGTGCAGCTCTGGAGTGTAATACAGGAGGTAACTCAGGATCAGTAATGTAATGTATGTACACAGTTACTGCACCAGCAGAATAGTGAGTGCAGCTCTGGAGTATAATACAGGAGGTAACTCAGGATCAGTAATGTAATGTATGTACACAGTGACTCCACCAGCAGAATAGTGAGTGCAGCTCTGGAGTATAATACAGGATGTAACTCAGGATCAGTAATGTAATGTATGTACACAGTGACTGCACCAGCAGAATAGTGAGTGCAGCTCTGGAGTATAATACAGGATGTAACTCAGGATCAGTAATGTAATGTATGTACACAGTGACTGCACCAGCAGAATAGTGAGTGCAGCTCTGGAGTATAATACAGGATGTAACTCAGGTTCAGTGCAGGATAAAGTAATATATGTAAAAAAGACTAATAATGTCACATAGATCATTTTTCTATAAATTTTACAATAAATGATGATCCTTTACATTAAAAGGACATTTGTTTCCAAATATCTAAATGGCAGGGTGGAAATTACAGTGCTTGTTTTCTTAACTCTAACATGCTTATGGGGAAGTATCCAAATCTCCAGCTCAACATGATTGATTTTAATATACTCCAGGGAGGCTAAGAAAATCCTTCTCTTTTCTAGATAAAAATATTATTCTTTGAAAGAAAAAAAGCCAGAAATTCAAATGGATCTATAATTTAAGAAAACATGCACTTAACTTGCAATATTAGATTTTTACCTTTGAGATTTTTCCTAATCACACTTTAAACAGATGTTTCAGAAAAAAAAGAAAAAACAAGTTCAGAAAGAAACTACTGCAAATATTTCCAAAATCTATTTTACTGCAGGAGTCAATATCGGCAGAAGGTTTAGGAATATTCCAGCCATGATTCATTCCAGATCATTCCATCCGGCTGCATTTTGTTTTTAGATCTGGTGATATTAAACATTATTTTTCCTTTGTGGTCATTTAACAACTTTGTGGCAAAATACATGCTTTGTTACGATTTTATGAAAATTATTGCAATAATCCAACTTGTGGATATATAATTACTGGCTACATTAACAAAGTCCTGCATCTACGAGAGCAATCTCGCCTCTGGTGCCATTAGGTTATGTCTGGACAACCCCACTCTGCGCCTAGTAGACTTAGCATTATGGCCCTGGGCATCCTTGCCTGGGGTGCACCTGGGTATTCCTGCCTGGGATGCACCTGGGTATTCTTGCTTGTGGTGCACCTGGGCATCTTTGCCTGTGGTGCAACTCGACATCCTTGCCTGTGGTGCACCTGGGTATTCTTGCCTGGGGTGCTCCTGGGTATTCTTGCCTGTGGTGCACCCGGGTATTCTTGCCTGGGGTGCACCTGGGTATTCTTGCCTGGGGTGCACCTGGGTATTCTTGCCTGGGGTGCACCTGGGTATTCTTGCCTGGGGTGCACCTGGGTATTCTTGCCTGTGGTGCACCTGGGTATTCTTGCCTGTGGTGCACCTGGGTATTCTTGCCTGGGGTGCACCTGGGTATTCTTGAATGTGGTGCACCTGGGTATTCTTGAATGTTGTGCACCTGGGTATTCTTGAATGTGGTGCACCTGGGTATTCTTGAATGTGGTGCACCTGGGTATTCTTGAATGTTGTGCACCTGGGTATTCTTGAATGTTGTGCACCTGGGTATTCTTGAATGTGGTGCACCTGAGTATTCCTGCCTGTGGTGCATCTGGGTATTCTTGCCTGTAGTGCACCTGGGAATTCCTGCCCATGGTGCACTTGGGCAAGGATGCATCCTGAGCATCCATGCCTGTGGTGCACCTGGGTATTCTTGCATGTGGTGCACATGGTAACCCCAGCTTTAGTGCCACTGCATCTAATAATCTTATCACCATGGCACTGAACATCCTTGGCTCTGGTGTCACAGTGCATCTTCACCTTTGTTCCTATTGGGACATTGCTGGCTCTGATACCACTGGGCATCTTTCTCTCTGGTGCCTTTTGCATCCTCACCTGTTGTACCACTGCACCTAGTAAAACACAATATCATGGCACCTTGCATTCTCAATTCCAGTGCTTCTGGCCATCCTCATCTCTGGTGCCACTGAGCCATGCATGCCCATGGTGCCACTGTCTCTAGTAAACTCAGGACCGTGGCATAACCTCCCCTCTACTGCTGCTATCCAAGACCTGTTATATTATGTCTATGAATGCATTTTCATCATATTTCCGTCTCTAAAGACTTGTCCTAGTATTCGGGCATGGAGCGATGGAGGCATCTACAGTGCACGACAACCTTCTGTCTTTGCACCCTAGAGATTAGATGTGTTCTGAGATAAGAAGCTTTCTCTATCCAGGATGGAACCTCCATACACCCAGGTTCAAAAAGCCATTGGGTGCTTTAAGCTACCACCCAGGGGGGCGACATCAGGAAAGGCAGGGTCTCCTGGATCACACAATGGGGGACCTAGGAACCTTCTTAGATTTCAAGCAAAAGTTGATTTCTTGTTTTTTTCCCCTGTTCATGCAATGTTTAAAAAATCCCTTCTCCTAACTTTCCACCCCACAACTGTTACATCTGCCCCCAGAATGGACACACGAGTACAACAGAACGGACCTGACTTACAGAATCCCCTCCAGGTCAGAGTCTATCGGCAAGACAACTTGGAAAATGCTTCAAGGAATTCCAGAAATTTGTCTCAATCTCACATTTTCAATGGCTTTTCAAAAAGGGCAATCTTAGAAACATTGACGTCTCGCACTGTACATTTTTTAACTTTTATTATGTGAGATGAATTGGTCATTTTACTTGTACTAATTGACCTTAGGATTGCATCCGAGTCTCATCAACATGGTCCATGGACGACTAAAGGCAAAGGGGCCTAGTTCTTCCACAGATAATGGGCTCCAAGGCCGCTGCAGAGACCCTGACATTCCCCGGCTGCCCTTCTCTATGTGGACATTACATAAGGTCCCAGGTTCCCTATAGATTACCCCCGATGTCACAAAGCCAGAAGAAGGTTTACAGTAAAGTCAATGAGAGAAGAACAACGTCAGGTCCCTTCATGAATTCTACCTTCATACGTTCTGTTCCACATCCGCTGAACAAGTTTCTCTCCATCTTTTTTGCTAAAACCGCTCCGCACCAGTTCATGTAACGCCAGGGCGTAAAGGATGATGGCATCATGGAAACCTTCCACAAACATGTTGACCTGGAACAGAAGATGGTAACGGTGAGCACAACCTTATAGAGATCCTCCAACTACATATAAAGGGAATGTTTCATTAGAACATTACATGTTAAATGTGAACATGTGGTTTCAGGTACCTGTCACATGAGGAATAACACTGTTTTCGGCCATTATATGACTTGCATCAGTTTCCCCCACTGCCGGCTCCATCTCTACTTTTCAGTTGTCTCTGAGCTAGTGGGTAGAGACTCGTTGCTATGATGTCTCCCATACACAGCACGCACGGACATGAGAGATTCCTGATCTCCTGTGTCTATGCTATCCTCACATGCCCCCTATTTGAGGAAGCCAGTCAGGCGAAACGAGCGCTGTCGGGGTCGCTGTGGAACGTTCCTAACCAGGATATATACGAATGTAAGTTCAAAGCTTTTTCTAATATCATGGACAGCAGACTATAGGAAAGCACTATGCAAGTTATAAATATCTAGTGGGACATCTAGGGTAATAGAACATTGTTCATTATTTTTAATGACTATATTAACAAATGTTCCATTGTAATTACACATTGTGCGATATACCTTAGGTGGGATTTTCCCAAGTGATATTTTATAGAATACTGTTTTGGTGTTTATTTACATTGTGGGAGATTTTGTCTGCTGCCATTGGAGTATATTTTGAACTAATCTGTATACTTTTTATAATATTGCCTGGTTTCGGATACTGTTCCCAGCTATATGTACCAAGAGAATTCCCCTGTTGATTATACCTGTTTTTAAAATTATCTAATAAAAAAAAGATGTTTTTAATGAAGTAATACCATTGCCTGTGCCTCTTTATCCCTGATATATATATATATATATATATATATATATATATATATATATATATATATATATATATATATATATATATATATGGGGTTTTGGTTTAACATGTCTATGCGTGTATGCAGAAGTAGAAGCACAGACAATATTATGCAGCAGTACTGAGCAATGTAGCTGTGAATCTAGCTTAGTTGAAATAAAACAAAAGCTTCAACAATAGCGGTCTTACATCCTGCATTCTCAATCTACTCCTCCAATCTCCTCAAGCTCTCCTTTCCATAGACTTCAAAAGGCAGCTGTAATCTGATCTCTCAGTCTATCTTAAAGACATATTTTTGCAGTTTTGTGAATGCTCTCAGTTTTGTGAATGCTCTGCGTTCTCAATCTACTCCTCCAATCTCCTCAAGCTCTCCTTTCCATAGACTTCAATAGGCAGCTGTAATCTGATCTCTCAGTCTATCTTAAAGACATATTTTTGCAGTTTTGTGAATGATGAGTTCAGAAGGCATAGGAGAAGGGAAAAGGTGGCTTGCGAGCTAAGAAAGAAGCAGATCTCTATGATAAGATAGGTTACCATCTTTCCAAGGCTATGCTCCCATGTCCAGTATTATCCGTCAGAACGTTCACCAAAAAGTAGTGCAGATACAATTTTCTTGTCCTGTTAAAAAAACTGACTTCAACTGGATACGTTTTTTTTTTAACATTGAAGTCTATCGAAAACGGATCCGTTAAATAGCCAATCGTTTTTTCCATTTGAAACTGATCCAGTAAGCAGAAAACAGATTCTTTTCAAATGGAAGAAAAACATATCCAGTTGGAATCTTTTTTTTCTAGCCAGACAAAATAATTTAGACAATGAAAAGGAAGGCTAGCAATGCTATACAGACAGATATATGTACGCAGCGGATGGAGATCTGGGAACGCTGAGCGGCCTCACAATACATCCTAAGCAGATACAATCATTCTTCTTATTCATCCATTTTTGCCCGTGTAATGATAGCTCCCACTTGATGATTGCCGATTCTGGGTTCTGCTCAACGTAATATCTTCGGACCAGATGAAGAATTAGACGGACTGCTCTGCACAATCGCATTCTGCTCAGCGCTGCCAAGAAAACACTTCAACATCCTCCATCTCACTTTAAGCAACTGACAAGAGATCCTAAAACACCAGAACACCCCAACAGAAGAACAGATCATGGAAACCGGAGTGACCGGTGATTGACACTGACTTATGTGATAGTCCGCAGAACACATCTCTGGGGGAGTCACCAATTCACACACATTCCTACATTCCAGTTTCTGATGTAGCAGAGCTGAGTGTGTCTTGCCTGTGGTTACACTGTATACTGGATGGCAGACACATAATGCAGGAAATACGGCCTCTCATCCTTCTTTCCCTGTTTAAAAAATAGCAAATTTGCCTTGTTGTGCAGTCATGCAGATCTGCCAAATTTGAGAGTATTGGGGACAACAATGGGGTCTTGTTTGGCCACTAACGCCCTTCCTTCCCCGGAAAAGTTCATGAAGCCATCTCCTTTCTAAAAACCCCATTAAGATATTCGGACGTGTAAAATATAGGGGCACGGCTAATACAAAGGGACCCTAACACAAAGGGAAAAGGGGGCAGCTGGTCCTGTATGCAGCGGGTAATGCCCCCCATCCAAGAGATGATAAGGGTGTATAGGCGAAACAGACAGAGCAGCGAGATGGGGCATAGAGAGCAATGCCCTGTGAGCTACACAGCCTGGACTTCAGACTGATACACTATGGGTCCAAAGTTAAGGGTCACCCAGACAATTTTGTGTTTTCCATGATTACTAATACTTTTTTTTTTAATCAAATGAGTTGCCAAATGAATTGAAAATCTAGTCCAGACATTGACGAGGTTCGAAAAAAAGATTTTTATATGAAATAATAATTTTCTCCTTCAAACTTTGCTCCCTTTGCAGCAATTCCAGCATTGCAGACCTTTGGCATTCTAGCAGTTAATTTGCTGAGGTAATCTGGAGAAATTTCCCCCCATGCTTCCATAAGCCCCTCACACAAGTTGGTTTGGTTTGGCTTGATGGGCACTTTTTGGCACCAGACGGTCAAGCTGCTCCCACAACAGCTCAATGGGGCTGAGATCTGGTGACTGTGCTGGCTGCTCCATTACAGACAGAATACCAGCTGCCGGCTTCTTCCCTAAATAGTTCCTGCATAATTTGGAGGTGTGCTTTGGGTCATTGTCCTGTTGTAGGATGAAATTGGCTCCAATCAAGCGCTGTCAAAAGGGTATGGCATGGCGCTGCAAAATGGAGTGATAGTCTTCCTTATTCAAAATCCCTTTAACCTTATACAAATCTCCCACTTTACCAGCACCAAAGCAACCCCAGACCATCACATTACCTCCACCATGCTTGAAAGATGGCGTGAGGCACTCTTCCAGCATCTTTTCAGTTGTTCTGCATCTCATAAATGTTCTTCTATGTGATCCAAACACCTCAAACTTGGATTCGTCTGTCCATAACACTTTTTTCCAATCTTCCTCTGTTCAATGTCTATGTTCTTTTGCCCATATTAATCTTTTCCTTTCATTAGCCAGTCTCAGATATGGCTTTTTCTTTGCCACTCTGCCCTGAAGGCCAGCATCCCGGAGTCGCCTCTTCACTGTAGACGTTGACACTGGCGTTTTGCTTGTACTATTTAATAAAGCTGCCAGTTGAGGACCTGTGAGTCTTGTTGCTCAGTTGTGCAGCGGGGCCTCCCGCTTCTCTTTCTACTCTGGTTAGAGCCTGTTTGTGCTCTTCTCTGAAGGGAGTAGTACACACCGTTGTAGGAAATCTTCAGTTTCTTGGCAATCTCTCGCATGGAATAGCCTTGATTTCTAAGAACAAGAATAGACTGTCGAGTTTCACATGAAAGTTCTTTTCTTTCTGGCCATTTTGAAAGTTTAATGGAATCAACAAATGTAATGCTCCAGATTCTCAATTAGCTCAAAGGAAGGTCAGGTTTATAGGTTCTCTAATCAGCCAAACTGTTTTCAGCTGTGCTAACATACTTGCACAAGCGTTTTCAAGGGTATTCTAACCATCCATTAGCCTTCTTACACAGTTAGAAACACAAAGTACCATAAGAACACTGGACTGATGGTTGTTGGAAATGTGCCTCTATACACCTATGAAGATATTGCATTACAAACCAAATGTTTGCAGCTAGAATAGTCATTTACCACATTAACAATGTGAAGAGTGTATTTCTGAATCATTTAATGTTAGCGTCTTTAGAAATAAACTGTGCTTTTCTTTCAAAAATAAGAAAAATTCTAAGTGACCCTAAACTTTAGAAAGGTAGTGTACAATGTAGCAAGTTACCAGAGAGATTTTTACAGCTGATACTACACATTTGTTTGCTGTTCTTTCCTTTCAGACAAAGTGACCCTGTACATGTATAGTCCTGTACTCAGCTGATGCAACTGTATCCAGTGTAAACAATGCTCTGTGAGCTAAACAACAGCAGCTGCACAGATCTCTGCTGCCCTGTTACAATGCATCAATTTGGAGTCCAGGCTGTTTAGGTCACAGAGCTTTGTCTACACCAGTGCTCCCCAACTTTGGTCCTCAAGAGCCACCATTTCCTTAGTAATTGCACAGATAATGAAATTCTTCCGTTTCCAGGTAATGCAATTATCACCTTGGCAATACTAAGGAAATCCTGAAAGCATGACCTGTTGGTGGCTCTTGAGGACTGGAGTTGGGGAACACTGGTCTACACTAATGGACAGGACTTATTTTTAAATGGCTATTGGTTCGATCTTGAGCCATGGTGACATGATGAATGAAAGCATTGTAGAAAGAACGATATTGAACAAGTCTAGATACGTCCACCAGGGTCTTCTCTGCTGTTATCTTGATAGTATCAAGCCATCGTGATGCTGGTCTTCCTCTTTGTCTTGTTCCTTCTATTCTTCCCACCATGATGTCCTTCTCCAGTGATCGCTCTCTTCGTATGATGTGTCCAAAGTAGACAAGTCCTAGCTTGGTGATCCTTGCTTTAAGGAACATGTCTGGCTTGGTTTCTCCAAAAATTGATTCATTTGATCTTCTTGCCATCCATATTGATAACATTCTTCTCCACCAAAACATTTTGAAGGCGTTGATTCTTCTTCTGTCTTGTTTCTTCATTGCTCAGATTCTGTTACCACAGAAAAGACCAAACTATGTATGAGACATGTCTTCATCGCCAGTGAAATGTTCCTTGGTTTGAAGGCCTCGTCCAGTGACTTCATTGTTGATCTGCCCATAGCTATTCCCCTATTGACTTCTGGTATCGTCGTTGCATCTTCAGTGATCATCGATCAGAGTAGGCTGAAGTCCTTCACAACTTCCAGATCGTCGTCGTCCATCTCAAATGTATCCCGGTCTTATTTGGCAGTGGTCAATATCTTTATCTAATTTGTGTGGAGCAGCAGTTCCATGTTGGAGCTTTCCATCTTGAAACTCTGTATTAAATCCTTCATTCCATGTCCGCTTGTTGCTACCCATCAAGACATATTAATATTAATCAGTGCAGGATCATGGCCTCTGAATAGAAAGGGTATTCTCAGGCATACGGACTCCTACCTTAATACTAGAGTCTTCTGAAGGAGCAGAGAGGATCCAAGTCCCCTCAGATACCAGGACCTGAGTGTGACTCCTACGTGTATACCTACACCTCTAGAAGTCACACAGAAATAAAAAGGATTATGGGTGCCAAATTATGGATTCACATGACGGAGATCCGTAAACTTTGCCTAAGGGCATAAATCTTTTCGGAATGTGCGCCAGTATAAAAGCATGAAAACATTTTACATTATTTCAATATTTCCACTCTATGGGGGCCAAGAAGGAAAAAAGATGAAAGACTTTGCTTCTCCTTTATAACACAGCTTCGTAATCACCCCAAGCTGTTCCTCTGTGATCCTCCTCCAGCCTTGTTTGATCATACACTGATATAATCACTACGAGCGGAGCCTAAACCCACGGCAGAGCTTTTACCAGTGGGGTCACAGCAATTCCCAGCTGCCCGGCTCACGTGCTTCTTGATGAATATCACTTCTCGTTAAATGTGGTCCATTGTCTACTCAAGAGTCAAAAATGTAAGTTTTCCCGACGCTTGACTTAAAAATGCAGAAAGTCGCCTACGATAAGTGCATTGTCTAACGTCTCATTTCTGTGGACGATGTCTCTTTGACTCGAGCCCCCCACTTTGAGTGCACTATTAAGAAATTACAAAAATGAAGAATATGGAAAGTCCCAATCGATCAGCTGTAACTTCTTAGCGAACAAAGCGTTTTTCAGTAGCTTCATCGCAGGTAAACTAAAGAATTACAACATTCACATTAGAATCAATGAGGTGTCCATGCAATGCTCAAACAAGCCAGGTTCTCCAAAGGAGGCAATCTGTCAGTCTCATGCCTCCTGGTCCAACCAAGCTCCCACCACTTATTGGCAGCTTTCTGCCTATACACAGTGCACACAGAAAGCTGCCAATCAGAGGTGTGGGCGGGGTTAGAGCTCAGCATTCCGAGCTCCGCCTGAACTGCAGCAGAGAAAACGGTGATTGTATCAAAATGACAGCAATCATCCCCAGTAAGTGACACATCGCTGAAATCAGCGGTTTAGCCCCTACATCATGCTACTCTCAGATTACATCTCAAAAAACTGCTCACAGGTTACCTTTAATAACTCTTCTCTACAGGGGCTGTCTAAACATGATTGAAAGTGCTTGTAAAAACAAGAAACTTCGTAATTTACTTGTTATTCACAATTGTCTAGAAGGAATTTTAATTTTATGGTTTACTGCTTGTTGCTTAGGTTACTGGCCACCTCTGAAGTTTATTAGTGGTGGCCAGTCTCCTAGGCAAGGAGCGCTGAACTTACAAGTCTCTTTTTTTTTCATAGAGCAACTCCATTCACGAAGGGGAACAAATGTGCCCCATTCTGGAGATCTGTAGGGGTCCCCGCAGTTGGACAAGCAACCAATCTAGAAATTATCATCTATCCTGTGAATCAGTGATTATTCAGAGGTGTATTCCATCAAGAAGAAGTTCAGAAGGAAGAGCAGCTGTGGAGAAAAACTGCAGCTCCAAGAAAGGAGACCCTGAACAACCCAGGGTACATTTTGCTACTTGAGCCCAGATCTGCTTTAAAGATTGGACACAGCACCCCTGGTGTCCATTTGCTATGTTTGGTATTGCCAGAATAGGCCTGAGCTGCAATGCCAGCCGCAGCCAGTGCACGAGAGTGGCACTGTTTGCTCTTTTATAATCTCAGGTAAAGCGACTTATATAGTTTGGGGACTTTAAAAAAAAGGGGAATGGTCTTTAATGTAAAGATGGAGCTCTGCAGAGCCTGTAAAGCTGTGGTTCTTGGTGCTACCATCTTGCCTCCTGCAGCTCAGCACACTTGGGTCACTGAATCTTTCTTAAGCTTTTGTCCTTTGGTTTAGCGGCTGAAATAATTTTTATCCCTACAGAGTTACCATGGTGCGGTATTCTCTCGCCCGCTTGTGATCGGCTTTTGTACTTTCCAACACAATTAGTGCAGCACTCTAACTAATGAAAGGGCCTATTCATGGGGACAAATTGTTCTCTGGCCGGGTGGAAAAATACCCTCAATTCTATTGCAGATGAAGCGAATACAAAAGCCGCCACTTATTCATCCTGCCTCGGTGATCTGGGGCTTATAATACCGTAATGGCTGCTACGCAGGTCGTGGTGACTAGACTAATTGGCCGTACTTCGGCGGGAGTCATAGAAAACTTTATCAAAGAAATGAGTCAAGTCCAGGGGTAGACTGCAGTGATCAGGGGTCCGCATGTCAGACGCAGGGTATTCCACTCAATGATGTATGTGGGACCCGCGTCTACAGATATACAACTTTTTCAATGATCCATCATAAAGTGTGTCAATCATTTGTGTAGCATAGCCCTTGTAATATGACGCTACGTAGTTGACTTGATGGCCCACACTACTGACTTAGTGCTCTAAAGTGGGAAAAATGGCATTTGCTACATCTGTAACTGAAGTATTGTGATCCCCAGAACCCTGTTGCATCTCCGGGAGAGAATAAATGCAATGGTGACCGTGCAGCTCTCTCCAGTTACTTTTACAGGAGTCATGGCTCTTTCATAGTGGAAGGAAAATGGAGCCCCCAAATGTTGTCTTGGTGTCAAAAAACAAAGGGATAAGGGGAAAGGAACCCAACACTAAGGAGGGGAGAGGAGACCCCTAGGCATATCTATTATCACCCTGTCTACCCTAACGTCCCTATATAGGTTCTGCACCCATTGCCGAGCAGGAACCTAGCAGTAAGCCCTGCATAGGGAAGGACGAGACATGAACTAGTCAATCCTCACTACAACTAATGACAGAATAGGAGGGACGAACAAAGAGAACACTTAGCTTGAGTAGACTCAGAGAGAAAAAACAGACGTCCACCAAACACCAAAGAATAAGATAGCCGAGTGCTATAGCTCCAAGCCTCAACAGGGAAATGGAAATATCACCGGCAACTCCCAGCAGCCAGCTGGGAGTTATAAACACCCAGTTCAGGTGTGTCGAATAGAGCCGGGAAGGGGGGGTTGCCAATGGGTCCTAGAGTCAGAAGGACCAGGAAGAAGTCTACAAAGCAAACTGCTGAGACCTTCTTCAGTCAGATGCAGAGCGACAGTCTACAGCCTCTGACACAACCGTGACACTTGGCCCCTGATCTGAAGGTTCACAATCTTTGCTTCCATTCAGTCTTTTCAATACTTTATCTCAAAGGAGGTCCCCTGGTAAAGTGAAACGTGCATGGTTGGCCTGTCAATTAGAATAAGACACATGCACGATACCGGCCATTTGTGCCATCGGCACCACTCATCTCCAAAGCAGAAGTGAGTGGCGCCAGACAACTGCTTCAATGCCCCCATACACATTCCAATAAAGTTGTCCAAACATAGCCAAGGCATCAGCAAAGCATCTAATGTTTTTACAGGTCTCCAGACTCGTCATCCATCAGGGATGATAAGGGTTGGGATATATGAATTAAATTGCCCAATCCTTTTGTTCCCCGGGAAATGTCTGGCTACGGTGTCTCCTTCTCCTCCATTGAAAACTCATTAACAATTGGCCAAGAATGCATGTCTATGGGATGCATGTACCCTGAATCTGCCATTCCAGTACTTTAACCTTCTCTCAGCAATGGGATTAGACAAAAGTGTCCTCCTTTCCACATAGGTTTGTCCATGGACCTGAAAAATGGGCAGGTGAAGACACCTGGCGCCATAATGCCTTGTATCCCAAACATCACCGGGTCTGTCATACAGAAGTTATAGCACCAAAAGCAAGGGTTTCCCATACTAGGGGCAAAATGGAGACGTACCAGCAGAAGACAGGTTTGGGATAAGGAGTACAGATTTTGGGATGACCTTGGTTATATGGATGGCCATCTCGGCTGAGTATTTGGAGCAATTTGGGGCAGATCTATGGGACTTCTCCTATTTATTCCTTGGTGATCGTTTTTCTTGCAAAGTGATTTCCGAATGTTAAACAGATTCCCATATTGTAGTAAGTGCACAAAACTGCGTCCAGTCCGGCCAAGTCTCTGTTGTGCAGACTGGCACCAACGAATATAAGAAAAGTACAGTGTAACCAGGCGCTGCCTAATGTGCCGGGTATAATGAGAGCAGTCACGTGGAGAAGGAATTAATGGGACGTTCAGTTTCCCACCGTGAATATTCATTAAGGCTGCTTCAGACTTCCCAATGAGAAGCTGCTGCGGGCACCAGACAGGCATCAGTGACTCATTACGTCCATATACATGTACAGGCATCAGTGACCCATTACCTCCATATACATGTACAGGCATCAGTGACCCATTACCTCCATATACATGTACAGGCATTAGTGACCCATTACATCCATATACATGTACAAGCATCAGTGACCCATTATGTTCATATATATGTACAGGCTTCAGTGACCCATTACCTCCATATACATGTACAGGCATCAGTGACCCATTACCTCCACATACATGTACAGGTATCAGTGACCAATTACCTCCATATACATGTACAGGCATTAGTGACCCATTAAGTACATATACATGTACAGGCATCAGTGACTCATTACATCCATATATATGTACAGGCTTCAGTGACCCATTACCTCCATACACCTGTACAGGCATCAGTGACCCATTACCTCCATATACATACATGTACAGGCATCAGTGACCATTAAGTACATATACGTGTACAGGCATCAGTGACTCTGCTGATCTCCATGTTTTCGGCAAGTCCACTGTGGTCATGAGCGGATACTGTATACTCTTATGGCAGCTCGTCCACCGTTGTGTGCAATAACAGACATTGCTAAAGAGGATTAAGTGGTTGCAGTTCCATGTGAGACCTGGTACTGTAAATGGCAATCTGAGGGGAAGTGGTAGATATTATTTAATGGCGCCCAAATACATAAACTGGGTGGTCTGGTTTAGAAAGCCCACTCTTACAATACTCTATTGAAATAATAGCGACCCCCAAAGTGGCGCCCAGGTACCGAGATAGTCTTTGGAAGACCTGCCTGTGCAATACTTAATTTCCTCTGTGGTGGCGCTGTAAGGAAATAATCGGACACTAGATTCTTGCGTCAATGAAATGTGATTTAGCAGTGAGATACAATAATCTGCGTATTGCCAGAGACTGCATTAATGGACTGTCCCTTTTATTACTTGCCTCTCCTGGATCTAGGCGCCGTGTCCTCCTCCCCCTCCTGCCGCCAGTTCTTTCTGGTCCTGGACACATCAGGTTGTGATGACAGCCAACATCCTGCCTCCAGGCCTTTTAGGCCAGCTCAGGCAGTGGTTCGCCACCTGAGTATTCAGGTTGTGAGAGCCATGCCGCTACCATGGACAGCATCTGATCTAGGACTTCACGACAAGACCAGATCTAGTATACTGCAAACCAGATGTACATCACTAAACCCTTTGATAAACCCATCTCAGCTATACTGGACTCTGTGACAAACTCAGCTCTGCTACATTGCTAAGTCAACTGCGCCATACCGCTGCCAGCTTTATATTGGACTTTGTGACAAACTCAGCTCTGCTACGTCACTGAGTCAACTTTGCCATACCACTGCCAGTGTACTCTGTGACAAACTTAGCTCTGATACCAGTGAGTAAACTCTGCTTCCATCTCTACACTAGACTCTGTGACAAACTTAGCTCTGCCATCACTGTATCAGCTCTGCTGCACCACTGCCAGCTTTGAATTAGACTTTGTGGCCAACTCAGCTCTCATATATCACTGTCTAAACTTAACTAAACTTCATTGAATCCCATTAGTCCCCTTTCCTCCTCCTTTTTGTTGTTCTACCACTATCGCTCCTGTTGTTCCTGCTGTACCAACATCTTTTGTCCGCGCTGCACAACAACTGCTTATCTGGACCAAAGACTTCGCTTCGAGAATCCACCGCAAAGTCTCATATTACTCAAATTTATGAAGCAGCTATATCCTTCTTTCCTTCTTAAAGGGGTTGTCCACTACTCGGACAACTCATTTCATGAAAGCAGGGGAAAAATGGCTGCTTTCTAGGAAACATGTAGATAAGTTTTCTTTATTTGTGGACAAGTATTGTCACCCTTCGGATTGCAATAAAAAAAGCAAAAAAAAAAAAAAATAAAAAAATAAGGAAATCATGAAAAAGTTGTACGAATATTTTTTTGCCTTTTTAGTGTCCCTTTAAGAGCAGTCTCTCCACATTTACACAGAAGCCAATGAATAAGAAAGCAGTGACTGGAAGTGCATCACATACCACTAAACCTAAGGCAAACTGGCCGTATGTCCTGCGGTTTGCTTTGCTAACCTCACATAATAATGGTTTATGCTACTTTTACGCTTCGCCTAATTACTTTGTTTCATTCGTTTTTCGTCCTGGGGTCGTCATGCTGCGTACACAAAAACGGCGCATCCACCTCACGCAAGAATAAACCTTTTTTTGTTTTTTTTGTTTTCCTTGTCAGAAATTCCGACAGATGAAGGCGTTATTATGCTTTTCATTTCGTTTGGTTTTTGTGGTTTCTCTGGCGATCCCTGGTGGCCGTTTTAATTCATTCCCGGCATCCTGCATTTCAGGCATGCTATCCGAGGAATGGAGCTCACTGGGATGACACAGAGCGGGGATTTAATGGAGTTGGACGTGCAGAATGAAAACACGTTAAATAAACTTTGGTCTATGGGGTGGGTCTGTTTAAGTGAGAGGCAATGAAGCTGGAAACGAATCTGATTAATGCCGGCGACTCGAAGTGAGGTAAGAGCTCGGTGCTAAAAGCGAGCTCCCAGATAGGAGTAATAACGGCCAAAGAAACAAAAACTGACAAACAGTAATAAAAGTGCATCACAAGTCACAAGAAAAGCGGCCAATATCACTCACGCACACTGTGCACTGTATCCACAAAGCATTAATACACGTCTTAAACAGTGAATTCGGGTTTTTCATTCAGCCTCATTGCCCCCCAGAGTATAACATCCAGCCCCATTGCCCCTGATGTATAACATCCAGCCCCATTGCCCCTGGTGTATTACATCCGGCCCCATTGCCCCTGGTGTATTACATCCGGCCCCATTGCCCCTGGTGCATAACATCCGGCCCCACTGCCCCCAGAGTATAACATCCAGCCCCATTGCCCCCCAGAGTATAACATCCAGCCCCATTGCCCCTGATGTATAACATCCAGCCCCATTGCCCCTGATGTATAACATCCAGCCCCATTGCCCCTGGTGTATAACATCCGGCCCCATTGCCCCTGGTGTATTACATCCGGCCCCATTGCCCCTGGTGTATTACATCCGGCCCCATTGCCCCTGGTGCATAACATCCGGCCCCACTGCCCCCAGAGTATAATATCTGGCCCCATTGCCCCCAGTGTATAACATCCAGACTCATTGCCCAGAGTATAACATCCAGCCCCATTGCTCCTGGTGTATTACATCTTGCCACATTGCCCCTGGTGTATTACAGTACATCTGGCCCCATTGCCCCTGGTGTATAACATCCAGCCCCTCGCACCCAGTCTACAAGATCCTGCCCCATTGGCCCCCGATGTATAACATTCGGCCCCATTACCCCTGGAGTATAACTTCCAGCCCCATTGGCCCCCAGCCCCTCATGCCTAGTAACATCCTGCCCCCTTGGAACCCAGTGTATAAAATTCAGCCCCATTGCCCCTGGTGTATAACATCAGGCCTCATTGCCCCCTGGAGTATATCATATCATCCAGCACCATTGCCCCCATAGTATAACTTCCAGCCCCATTGCCCCCTGGTGTGTAACATCGGGCCCCATTTTCCCCCAGAGTATAATATCGGGCCTCTTGCGCCCTTGTGTAAAACATCCAACACGTCACCGGTGTAACAAGTCCGACAATGACATTTCTTCCTCCTGAATCTTCCCCCCATCGCCTGTGAGTGATACTATTGAGAAGTGGACAGAACAGCAGCAACTCAGCCACGAAGTGGAGACCCCATAACATTACAGAGAAGGGGTGCGAGAGCTGAGGAGCAGAAGGCAGAAAAGTCACCACGATTTGGCTGACCCAATAACTGAAGAGTCCAGACCAGCTCTGGTATAACATCAGCACAAACACTGCGCCCCCATCGGAAGCTTCACGGCCGAGCAGCCGTACATCACCAAGCACAATGCCGAGAGTCGGATGGAGTGTTGTAAAGCCGCCATCACTGGACTCTCCACCAATAATGGAGATTGTGAGCCTGGCCTCCACCCAACATCAAGGTCTGACCTCACAAATCCTCTTCTTGACGAAAGGGCAAAGAATCCTCACAGATGCCTCCAAAATCTTGTAGAAATCCTCCCCAGAAGATCGAGAGCCGTTATATCTGCAGAGGGGAAGCTCCATATTAATGAGAGAAGCCCCTGGAGGTGTCATATGTTTGGGTCCCAAGAGTTTTCTACATATAGTAGTACGTACATAGAGGTCTACATAGATATACCACCATGTAATCAACTTATTGCTGGGGGAAACATTTCCAACTAAAAGAAGTTGTCCAAAATGGAGAGCCCCTTTAAACCTTGGATTGCTACACGTCTTTACGTTCTTATGTTAATGGAGGTACCAGGAGTTATAGCGTCCATGTATGGTAAGTTGTATAGGGTTAATTAGGGACAATTTGGGCCTTGGTAATTACGAATATCCAGGACCAAGAACGATTCCACTCCAGAATACTGATGAAGAAATGAAAACAGCATTTAAGGAATTCTCGTCATCCCGGGAACAGAGGTGGCATTAAGGAGCCCGAAAGCTGAGTTCAGTCTTTGCTGAAGAAAATCTCTATGAAGGAAATGTCGGGAATTATTTTATAGAAAGCGGCTGAATGTAGAGTTTACTGGTGAAACACTGGGAGATTTAGCACGCTATCTGGAATTATTTTCACATAAAGGAATGTTGTTTGGAGGCCAAAGCTCAACGTTGTGCTCCTTGTGCCGCCTGATGCAACATTTCAGGGCTCGGAGTACGCCTTCTGTGTGCGCTGTATTCCTGGGAGAAAAGGACTTTTGAGGACAACTACATGTGGAATCTGCTGGAACGTCTTATTAAATATCGAGTACGAGGCTCAGCGTGGCCAAACGGAAGTCTACACGCTTAGACGCAGTCCTATGTAAAACCCTAATATAATGTGACGTCATGACAAATGATGCCACGATATGTATATGTCAATATGTGTCCAACCTTGGCCTGAACAATAGACTAACCCGAAGCCGAGATAATTATATTTAAGGAGTTGTCTCATCTTCGTAAATAAGTAAAATTACAAAATGCTTCTAAATGCGGGGTACAGCGTTCAACTTTTTCCAGCAGTCCCTTAGACTCATTGCTTCTCTCTAATATTCCGGGATCTGTGGTGGTCCCAGGTGTCGAACCTCTAGAGACCAGTTTGGAATAACTCTTTAAGGAGTCACCATAAAGCTAATTCCTGGACTCGGACCTGAAGCCCTAGTGTCAGGACATTGAGGATCCTTACTGGACTCGGACCTGAAGCCCTAGTGTCAGGACATTGAGGATCCTTACTGGACTCGGACCTGAAGCCCTAGTGTCAGGGCATCGAGGATCCTTACTGGACGAGGACCTGAAGCCCTTGTATCAGGACATTGAGGATCCTTACTGGACTCGGACCTGAAGCCCTGGTGTCAGGACATTGAGGATCCTTACTGGACTCGGACCTGAAGCCCTTGTATCAGGACATTGAGGATCCTTACTGGACTCGGACCTGAAGCCCTAGTGTCAGGACATCGAGGATCCTTACTGGACTCGGACCTGAAGCCCTAGTGTCAGGACATTGAGGATCCTTACCAAGTGTTCTGATGGCCCCTATGGCTACTAGCTTTATCATTAGGATGCATGTAGAGGACACATGACTTCTTGTGTTCCTTGCCCCCGCATTCTCTTCCGAGGTCCCATTTTTAGCATACAATGCCTGGACGAGCCTCTCGGAGTCTGGATTGTGTAACTTAAAGCATGTCTGACAAATTACATGTGTGCAAACCACAATTGAAAGGGACAATAATCTGTTTTGCATTTTCCTTTCATGTTTCGCTGCACTTTCATCTGATCACATAGGACAATGTCAGAAGCGGTTTCTCAACATCTGACATTTTGATCGTAGTAATTCACATTAAGTAACCGCAGAGCCGCCGACACAAGGGGAGAACAAGCAGCCATTGTCATTGGCAGGCAGTACAACGCCGCGGCTCACTGCGGAGACATAACTTGTTTTTTCTTCATCTTGAGCAAAATTTCAGTTCACAGACCCGGTTCTGTATCTAAACACTCTGGACGAGGCTCAGTGGCTTGTAGCCACCCCTCTGACACCCAGTACATGCCATGTTTGCACACAAGCCATGCCACTGCAGTCTATGAGCCTCCATCTTCTCCGGCAAATTACAGCAATATAATGTCGCGTGAATGTACGACCACACAGGATCCCCAAGGAGATCCGTCATCATGATCATCATAATAAAAGCAACTATCAGGGGCCTAACAAATAACTATAGGGTCCTACAGAAAAAGCTGGAATAGGAACGCACTTGCCATGGCCTTGATTGCTCTCCCAAATACATAGGGATAATACACACAGTGATGTCACAGTACAGGGATAATACACACAGTGATGTCACAGTACAGGGATAATACACAGTGATGTCACAGTACAGGGATAATACACACAGTGATATCACAGTACAGGGATAATACACACAGTGATGTCACAGTACAGGGATAATGCACACAGTGATGTCACAGTACAGGGATAATACACACAGTGATGTCACAGTACAGGGATAATGCACACAGTGATGTCACAGTACAGGGATAATACACACAGTGATGTCACAGTACAGGGATAATGCACACAGTGATGTCACAGTACAGGGATAATACACACAGTGATGTCACAGTACAGGGATAATACACACAGTGATGTCACAGTACAGGGATAATACACACAGTGATGTCACAGTACAGGGATAATACACACAGTGATGTCACAGTACAGGGATAATACACACAGTGATGTCACAGTACAGGGATAATACACACAGTGATGTCATAGCTCAGGAATGCCGCACAAAAAAGGCACAGGGAGAAAACGATGTCTCATACAGGTATTAGGCAGGTAGAATGCTCAATACAGGAAAAATATAGCAATGTCTCAGCACTGGCATAATGTAATAAGTAATGTCACAGAGAATGATAATACAGGCTGGGGTAAAACTTGGGGCCACATCCAATTTTCCATGCCAAGTTACACATAATATATCATTAACTGCCTCATATTTCCCAGCAGTAATGTCCTCCCTCAGCCGTCGGGCTGCCGGGCCTGCTACCCTGGTAGACACACCCTAGACAGACATGTAGTTTCACATGTTGCCGGCAGTTTGGCTTAAGCCTTGGTGCAGGGATAAAACACTACATTATAGCCACTGTCCGTGGTGCTGACATTAAATAGACGATATCAGAATATTATATATGGGCCTGTAGTGTGCTGTGATACACAGAGGAACGCAGTACATTAGTATAGCTGGCATAATCTGTGTGTTTCCGGAATTCAGACACTTCTGGCATGAAGAAATGGGACTGGCACACTCGCCAAACCCCGCAAACTAGACTTTCTCTGCATTAAGGCCACAGTCCAATATCGGACAGGTTATGGTCTGGGTAGAATTGCTAATCCACTTGCCAACTGCGACATTTGGAAGATACAAGACCAACTCAGATTACAGATTGTGTCTTGTCAGAATGGAAGCTTGGACCTGGACACCATCTACAAGGCGTCCTCAGCTTTTGATGGTCAAGTCCACTGAATGTAACCATGGAATATAAACCAATCTACAAAGAAGGAGAAATTATACCCAGTGGCATAGCTACAAGGAGTCAAAAGGTTACAGTTGTAAACTTGTGTCTGAGGGTCCAACGTGGGACAAACACCTCTCAATATACTTATACGTATATAGCATATTGCAGTTGGGCTGAAGAACTTAAATCTCAACAACCAATTTCCTGAAGGTTATTCAAGCCCTGGCTTTACCAAATGACCAGTGTCTTAGAAAAGATGCAAGCTCTACCACTACCCAATAACCAATCTCCTCCAGGAGAACCAAGCTCATTGACCAGTTTCCTCCTCTGCCTCTGCTCACTAAACATTCTTGGTCAGGAGATCCAAGCTCTGCCTCTGCCCAATGATCAATCTCATGCAGGAGAAACAAGCTCATTGACCAGTTTCTTCTTCTGCCTCTGCTCACTATCAGGAAATCCAATCTCTGCCTCTGCCCAATGACCAGTCTCCTCCATGACAACTGGAGCGCCCCCAGACACAGGGCCACGAGTTCTCGGTACCAGGCCTCTCTGGTTCGGTTCTGAGGCTGTCACGGTGGCTAGACCCGGTCCGCGACCCTGCTAAGGGGCGTCCAATAAAGGTGGTACAGTCTGTCAGGGATTCGTGACGCCACCTGTGGTGTTTGGTCAGGGTAACCGACGCTGCTGTGGGGTCCGCTGGGGTGATGGAATGGCAGCTGGATGGTATACCTTCCCACAGGTGAAGTATGTCCCCAGGGCTTCCCAGTAAGGTGGATGGTGATGGTGTGAGGTGCAGTCAATAACGAGGACACAGGGTTGCAGTCTCTTTACCTCTTTACTGAAGACTTCAGGATCCTCAATCCAGAGCACGCTTAACAGGGCTATCTGAGACCGGCCGGTCCGATGGGCACATCCAGAGTCCCCTTTGCAGGTGGAAATCAGTGCCACTAGTGCCTGTGTGTTGTAGTGCTACCCTGCTGAGCATTCGGAATAGTCCTCACAACTGCTGTTCTCGTTCGTTCGTTCTTTCTAATTCTCTCTCGCTTGTTCCAGATGTTACTAGTTTCTCGTCCCCCAGGTATGTTATGGCTAGGACGCACCCGTATGACGGGAAGGCTCGGAGCTCTTCCAGGACCCTAGAGACGCCCCTCTCCACGCGTTGCCCCCTATGTCTTCCTAGGAAATTTAAGGTAGACAGCCAACCCTTAATTAACTGTCCTGCGGAGTTTGAAGTAAGGCCTAGAGTCAGTTACTCCCGCGGTGTTCCGGCCACCGGCTACGCGCCTCAGTAGGATGTTGCCTCGGTCTCACGGCACGACTCCTACTGGCTCTCCTTTGTGCTTGATCTCGTTTCTCACTGTTCCACAATATCCTTCCCTTCGTGTCACTTTCTTAGGATACCGCCACGGGGTGTGCAGGCGCGGTTCCGTAACGTTCTGCTCTGTTCGCTAGGCACCTGCCAGGTTCCCACGCCCGACAGGGACCCCCCTGTGTCTTCTCCCTGCAACACCCCCTGCCACGGGATGTTGCCTGAATCCAACCCAGTCAGCTTCTGACTAACTTCCTATCCAACCCCTAGTTTTACCAGTGTGAGGAGTGGCCCAATAAATAAAGCCTTTTGCTCCCCCTAGTGGCCGGAGTGTGAAGTGTAATGTGTGCTTGGTGATACCTGGTCATTAGAATTCCTTCAGTGCCATCAGACGTACCATCACTCCCCTTAGTGGCAGAGTGTCATACTGCAACGACCAGATCTCTGGGGCGCTGCACAACCAAGATCACTGACCAGTTCAGGATATATTAGATCTTTTGCCTTTGCTCACTGACCAGTCTCGTCCAAGAGATCCAAGCTCTCGCTCTACCCAATGACCAGTCTCCAGCAGATCCAAGTTCATGCCTTTACCCAATGACAAGTCTCCTCTAGGAGATCCTGCTCTGCCTCTGCTCAATGGCCAGTTTTCTCCAGGAGATCAAGTTTCTGCCTCTGTCCAATGAGCAAAGGAGATCCATCCTGTGCCTCAAACCAATCAAGAGTCTATTCTAGGAGATTCATGTTCTGCCTCTGCCCAATAACCTGACTCCTCAATGAGATCCAAACTCTTCTACTGCCCAATGAACAGTGTCCTCCACAAGACTTATCCTCTGCCTCTACCCAATGATCAATCTCCTCCAGGAGATCCAAATTCTATGTCTACCCAAACACCAGTGTCCTGCAGGAAATAAAACTTATGGCCTTGCCCAATGACCAGTCTCCACAAGGAGATCCGAGCTCTGCCTAACATTCATTCTTTATCAAGAGATGTAAAAAAAAAAAAAAAAAAAACTTTCAAGCTAAGATCATTGTTATTGGGTTGTCCAGGATTGGAACATTGGATGATCTTTTCACACGATAGACCATTAATATTTGATTGTTGGGAATCATATCTCAGAGACTCCTACTTTATTACCATATAAACGCTGAACAGTTCTAATGGTCCATCCTAAGGATTAGGGTTAGTGTTGGGGGTAAAGTTAGGGTTGGGGCTAAAGTTATGGTTAGGGTTGGGGCTAAAGTTGAAGTTAGGGTTTGGATTAGGTTTACGATTGGGGTCAAGGTTAGGGGTGTCCCAAAACCTCCTGTTACACCTACCCTGATTATACCACAATGTCCTATTTCACATCCCTCTTGTTCTATCTGTTTGTGGCTTTCAGATTTTTTCCTAAATTTCTTTTAGAATTTTTCCTAGACTTTTTATTTCCAGTAATGGAGGAGTTTATAAAGAAGTCCGTGCAGTCTAAGGAGGCAGTGCCTTGTACTGCACATAGAACTTCCTGCCACCACTATATGGACTCGATTCATGGTCACTTACACAGAAATTTACGTGGCTGGTTGACAACCTCAACGGGCCTCGGTATTACACAATTCTAATGATATTTTTTTTGCTATTTTTGCACTGGATTTAGGCAGTAAACAGCTTCAAACGTTTACAAATCGAGCCAAATTGGAGCCAGATTTACAAATAAAAGGAGCAGGAAATTATAATTAACTTTTTATTACGTTCTCGTGCTTATGAATGTTGTGAAGGTCATGTTTACACATACACGATGGTCGAGATAAGCAAAGGATTGTCCAGGATATACAGAGAGTCAACAGAAAAGCCACCATGGACCTCCCAGTGTTCTCCAGGTGATGGTCAGCAGGGCTGCCATAGGCCTTTCCCTACATAAAATGGCCCTTTTTAGGCTGTTTGGGAAGAAGACGTCAGATATTTATGAGTTTTGAGGGGAATATAAATAGGTCTCTTACCCCTGCTGCTTACTTTCTGATGAGAAATGCAAATTGTGCCTAATAAACTCTGTGCAAAGTCAAACCACTTACATTTTTTATGGTTTTTCGATGGAGCAAATATTTTCCTTTCAAACTAGATTACACTGGACTCGGGCCCATGTTTGTCTTTCAATACAACGATTTGTAAAGCTAGATAGCATTCTTTCCGTAGAAAAGTCAGGGACAAATTGTCTATTTTGAGGCCCTACAATGGCGCGTGATAGGCCGCGTTATCAGGAGGCGCAGGCAGCGCGCAGGATTTCCATGAACATCTTTTATCTGAATGTTCTTTCATTCTCAAGAAGAAAAAACAAAAGTCAGAATTGAGAGAGAGAAAAAAAAGTTAAAAACCACAAACTAATAGTCTTGTAAGGAAGCAGATGTCACGGTGGTTGGGTAGACGAGATCGAAAACCTCAACCCTCTTTTGATGAAGTTTTTGAACAGTGTGTGGCATTAATGGCGACTGTAAGCGTAACGCCTGGGGTGCGTCAGGAACCAATCTAACATGGCTGGGATAGTTAGACACGGGGTTAGGCCGGAGTCACACTAGACCGTAATACGGACGAGAGCTATGCGATAAATAAAGTCACATCCTCGCATTGCACACAGATGACATACGGATCACTGTTCGGGAATATTTGTGCCATTTTCGGCTGTCACAATCGGACCATTTTTTTATACGGTAAGTGTGACGCCGACCTTAGGGTAACATACTTGGTGATGACCCATGTGGGTAATGTAACGGTGGTAATCTTAGATCCTCCGATTCCCTATGGCTCCATAGTACATGCGCTGGTATATGTTACCTCCGTTCTGCATCATAATATGGATTACTTCATGAATTAGGTGAGCTAGAAAATGTCAGGTACTTACTCTACTATAAGGCTGAAAGTGAATAACACAAGATCCACCATTCACAATACATGGTATCTCAGCTCACCTCCTCCTGTACAATGGCTGATAAAGGAATCACCATTCACAATAGGTGATGTCACAGCTCACCTTTTCCCCCTCCTGTACAATGACTGATAACACCTCTATATACAATAGATAACACAGGATCCACCATTCACAATAGGTGATGTCACAGCTCACCTTCTCCTCCTGTACAATGACTGATAACACCTCTATATACAGTAGATAACACAGGATCCACCATTCACAATAGATGTTCACAGCTCACCTCCTCCTCCTGTACAATGACTGATAACACCTCTATATACAGTAGATAACACAGGATCCACCATTCATAATAGGTGATGTCACAGCTCACCTCCTCCTCCTGTACAATGACTGATAACACCTCTATATACAGTAGATAACACAGGATCCACCATTCACAATAGGTGATGTCACAGCTCACCTCCTCCTCCTGTACAATGACTGATAACACCTCTATATACAGTAGATAACACAGGATCCACCATTCACAATTGGTGATGTCACAGCTCACCTCCTCCCATCCTGCACAATGACCTCTGTACGGGTCACAGAGCATGTTCACAACATTCTCCCATAGAAGGCAATGGCGTCACTTCCGGCTTGCAGGTTCTTTGTGCCATGTGACTGCTGTAAAGCAGACCTGTAAATAGCTACTACCAGGGCAGTTTGGAATCTAAGGCAAAAATACTGCCACTGTAACCACGTACAGAAAATAGAATAATAAGTCTAAAATATACAATCAGAACATTCAGGAAAAAGAAGTTTGAGAAAAAAAAACAACAGGTTTCATTTTAAAAAAGAAAAAAAATATATATAAATTCTTTTTAATGGGACAACTCATTTTCAATGTAGCTCAATAAAATAAAAAATAAATAAAAATATATACTCATCTCCGTGACCAACGCTGTTCCCCAACGATCTCACGACATTGTTACGTCTGATGAAACTGCGGAGGCTGCAGCCCGTCAGCAGCCACTGATGGGCTGCAGCGCTTACAAGACAAAACAATGTCATGAGATCTGAGATCACCAAGGAACGGAAGAGTTGCGCTGATCCAGCGGGAGAATATAGTTTTTGGGTTGTTTTTTTTTTTTTTGTTGAACACCGTAGTGACAAGAAATCTGCACAAAGCTGGAAAATTCCTTTAAAATTTGCTTTGTAATCTGACAGCAGCAGGATCCCCTTTGATTCTCAATAATAAAAAAAAAAAAACAGAAATTGCTGTTATTTGCTACAATGTATCAGTGCAGTGTACTGATACACTTTCAATGCACTGATACATTGTAGCAAAGTTTCGAGCAGTTCCAAATGACAGACCCAGCTCTGCTTTATCTCAAAATTCCAAGCAATCCAATGCAGCCGTTATATTTTTACATGTATATATATATTTATTTAAATAAAATCCATCTAAGTTTTCGCGTCTCTTGTGGCCGGCTGTGCCGCGCCGAGCGTTTTGCCACCTTTGATTAAATTATGAGGTTGTTTACAGACAGCTAAGGCCGGCCATCAGCTACTTACGTAATCGTCTTCGGTCAGTCCCAGCTTTTGAACAGAACTTTTCACCTCGATGGAAAACTTCTCAAACTCGGGTTTGACTGTCCTGAGTAGAGTGACTGTTTGCAGGGATGAGTACGCTTGCTTTGCCTCAACGTCGTGCTTGTCTCCTCGCCTCCACGAGCCATCTCCTGGGGGACACATAAAAATATTTACCATCTGGGCCAGCTTCTAGAACCATGCAGTAAATAGCCATGTTCGTAAATAACAGTATGGACTATTGTCTGCTAAAGTTGCAAAGTTCCAGTCAAAGTTGGAAAAAAAAAAAATGGCAGGAATGCACCCAGGGAGCACTTTATTTAGCCCCGTCCACTCCTAAAAGACAGGTCGTCTGTCGGGACCGGTGGAGTTTCCATCAGCATTATAAAGAACACAGGGCAGGATGGGGACGGCCATGTCTGGGCGAATATACAGTATCTCTATGCGTTGCTTCCGATATCACATGTCCCTACATGCCCCAAGGATGCTCCTTGGTTTGGTCAATGAGGACGGACAAGTAAATGTTTGTACTCCCCGGGAAATACTTTTATAAACTTGCTCCTCTCCTATTAGGTGGCACCGTTCCTTCTGCCATGTCTCCACAAACTTTGACCCATTACTTGCCCCAGTGACTGGACCACCATTGACCGGCCCCAGTGACTGGACCACCACCCATCAGTGCGGTAGGTGTAGTAGACACCTCTCCCTACTTGTTGATAGGACTTCCAGCACTTCCCTACACAGGGGTGTCGCCAGCACCAAAACTCCAGGACTTGTGGCTGGGAGCCCAACTATCCGGCGAGCGGGCGACATATTGAACGGTATTGGCATCAACATGATGGTGCTACAGTTCAATCCCGGGGTAGAGAAGGAAGCCGCCATCTCCCTGCCCCAGCACTCACTGTCTGTAAAGTGCAGGCTAGAGGAGAGCGTTGGCCTTCAAGACGTCAGCGTCCCGGTGCAATGATGTCATGGCATTGTGCCGCCGGTGCTGGCCCGCTGTTGCTTGCAAAGGAAGAGGAGACCTCAGTGGCAACGGAGGTTACATGAGTATATACTTTCTTTGTGGGGGCTCTTTTGGGTCATTAGTACTTAAAGGTCACTAATTAATCAAATTAACTAAAAGGGCACTCAAGGGGCATTACTGTATTACTTGGAGGGGGCACTGTGCAGGCATCAATACTGACACGGGCACTCTGAAGACATTATTACTGACAGGGGCACTCTAGGGGCATTATTACTGAAGGGGGACACTCTGGGGTTATTACTGATGGACACTGCGGAGGCATTATTGCTGACAGGGGCACTCTGGGGGCATTATTACTAGTGATGAGCGAGTGTACTCGTTGCCCGGGTTTTCCAGAGCACGCTCGGGGGGTCTCTGAGTATTTGTGACTGCTCGGAGATTAAGTTTTCATAGCCTCAGCAGCGTGATTTGCGGCTACTAGACAGCTTGAACACATGTGGGGATTCCCTAGCAACCAGGCAACCCCCACATGTACTCAGGCTGGCTAGTAGCTGTAAATCATTCAGTTGCGATGATGAAAACTAAATCTCCGAACGCTAACAAATGCTTGGAGACCACCCGAGCGTGATGGGGAAAACCCAAGCAACGAGTACACTCACTCATCACTAATTATTACTGAAGGGGGACACTCTGGAGTTATTATTACTGATGGACACTGCGGAGGGATTATTGCTGACTCTGGAAGCATGATTACTTACGGGCACTCTGGAAGCATTATTACTGAATGGGGGCACTCTGGAGGCATTATTACTAAATGGGGGCACTCTGCAGGCATTATTACTGAATGGGGGCACTCTGCGGGCATTATTACTGATGACCACTCTGGAAGCATTATTACTAAATGGGGCACTTTGGAGGCATTATTACTGACAGGGGCACTCTGGAGGCATTATTACTGAAAGAGGGCTCTCAGGGGGCATTACTGTATTACTTGGAGGGGGCATTATTAATGACGGGCACTCTGGAGGCATTATTACTGAAGGGGGCTCTCAGGGGGCATTACTGTATTACTTGGAGGGGGCACTCTGGGGGCATTATTACTGAATTGGGGCACTCTGGAGGCATTATTACTCACAAGGGCACTCTGGGGTATTATTACTGAATGGGGGCACTCTGGAGGCATTATTACTGAAGGGGGGCCCTCAGAAGGCATTATTTGGAGGGAGTGCTCTTAGGGTATTATTACGGACAGGGGCACTCTAGAGGCATTTTATCTTAAGGGGGGCATTCAACAGGCATTATTACTGACAGGGGTACTCTGGAGGAATTATTACTGAAGAAACCACCAGGGATGTGGATAATAACAACTCACTTCCCTAGACCACCAGGGATGTGATACCTTTTCACTTCCATTGACCACCAGGGATGTGATATCCACTTATTTCCCAAGACCACCAGGGGTGTGATAACCACTTACTTCCCTAGACCACCAGGGATGTGGATAATAACAATCCCTGTCTTTCTAATCAGTGGTCGGTGATTGTGTTAAATATTAATTATTCTTATTTTTATTCTGTTCCGAGCACATGGTTTCTTGCTGACACTATCAAAAGCTATTTCTGTGTATGTAGCTCAGAGTATAAGTTAACTCCATATACAGAGGACACGTGATCAGTGTTGAACATATATAAACGCCTCTTAGGAGGGTATGGGGGCTTTTTGTCACGTGGGACGGTCACCTCCCTGCCTTCACCATCATTCTCCATGGACATGAGACAAGACACGAGAACAACAGCTGTTAGCTACTCCATGCCATGATGACTTCAGACTTCACACAGACAGATGACTTTTACCATTCAGCACCTTGGGAAAGATGAGTAACAAGACAAGCGCTGATATTTACACATGAACACTCTGTTCGTAACCGTTTTGCTGCAATGGTGGATAATTCAATAAACCACTATTCTTTCATCAGAAAATCATGACATTTTTCTTTTAAGAATAACGCACCTGGTTAAGTCTCGATTAGATATTTTTGCGCAATAACGATTTTTAACAGATTGGCTGCAGCCTTTACTATTCCATTAGGGCAGAAGTCTTGTGACAGCCGGGAAACAACGGTTATAGGCCAAACCTCTTGTGGAATGATCACTTTAATTTTTCTTGACGTCAGGGACACTGGACAATAATAGCCCTTAGAGTATGTGCACTGGGAGGTTTTTTACATTGTTTTTGGAGCGGAAACTGAGCAGGTACTCACCGAATTCTCCAGAAAAAGTCAAAACTCCTCAAAAACTGGGAGGTTCTGCTCCGAAAGACTCTGAGCACATAGCCCCTTGGTGCCCCTCTCAGGGTCCCAGCTCCTCACTCTTTTCATTTGGCCTGTATTTTCTGAGAAAAGGTGGAACCCCCCAATCACTGGATCAGAGCAGGACGCACTGCCAACACTCAGGATTCTCCCGGCCATTATCATCCAGTAATGTATCACTGACATATTTATTGCTGCATTAATAAATGAGTGCTACCTCTGGATCTCTGGATCGCTGCCTCCATGGACTTGGGTGCGTGACAAAGCCGCGTCTACTGCAGTCACATCGGGATTTATTTGCTTTATCATTTAGCAGAGCTGACAACTGACACCTGGAAAAGCAGATTCCTCTCCGTGCTGCTTGTTTGTCACGTGCTGCTATTAGGCGACAAACACCAGACTGATGAGGTCATTGACCTCTATGGGCATCAGACGCCAGGTTATCAGGGGATGCCCTCTCTTTTGGTTGACACTGCTGGTTACTCTGCCTCCCTGCCAAAAAAGTATCATAAGTTAAAAAATAAATGAAAACAAAAAACGAAAACCTCTCCCACCATTGGCGCTCTGTCGTCCTCGAAGCCTTTGCTTACAAGTGTCCTCAGCGGTCATGTGCCGTACTACAGGTATCACCACTCAGCGATGGGAGCCATAATGCCGGCAGTACGGCACATGAAAACTGATCGGCTGCAGTGGTCACATAGCTGAGTGCAGTAGCCCAACAGAGAAATAATAGATGGCATTTTAGAACATCATTTTTGGGATCGGTTTTCGGAAGGCCCAACAATTAGCAAGTAATTACGGTAAATTCTTTGGATAAGGGATTCATGAAGGTAATAAAACTTTAACGATCAGGCATGGAAAATCGAATATGTCCAATCTGTCCTACTTTGACATCTGCCACTGGGATAGTTAGGACGCCTCCAAGAACATTTTATAGCTGATCCTGAGTTCAACCAAAATTTATCTAATGCGAAAGGGCACAATTAGGGCCGAGCTGTGTGTAAGGAGACAATATGGCAGCAGACCAAGCCCCTATGGTTTCCTGCCAAGGAGCTGCGCAGAGACATAAGTGGCCATGGCATGATTTTTTTTTCTGTCGGATGTATGAAATCAGAGGCAAATGGAGGTCCTGTATGGTACCATAAGTGGTGTATTGTGGCTCTGTACCACTCTCACCTTGTACAGAGCTATACTGGAGGAAGTAGGAAACGATGGTTAATGGATCTGCTGTCATAAAACCCTTCCAAATGTCAACATTGACTTATTCCAATGAAAACACTGCACTAGGAAATGATTGTTGAGTTCTGGCATCGTCCAGGCTAAACATGGCATGTAAGAATGTGGATGAGCCCGGTGTGGGGCGAGGTCGCAGGTGACAGGGAAATTCCTTGTAATGTGCAAACAGAAATGAGGGGATTTCTTTGTGATCATTATTTCCTTCTTAGTATGGGGGGAGATTACAGTCAGAGCAGGGCTCGGATATTTCACCTCCTGGCATTTGGGATGGTTTGGGATAGCGCCAACGGGGGAAACCTAAACCTGGTGCACCGTACCAGCACCATGCCAGTCTAACACCCAGAGCAGCGTCTGCCCATACGCCAATTTTTCCTGACCACGTGCTGCCCTTTTCTGCCTAGCCAGTGACTGGGAGACCCGCCGCACAGCCCCTTTATTCTCAGAACGTGTAGGCAATACCATGGGATTAACCCTTTAATTCTTACATTATTAGTCAGCTGTGATGTATTAGTGTATCAAGGATGTGTTCTTTTCCTTTTATTAATTTGCCCCTTCTTCCCTGTATGTGTTTTTAACAAGTGGGTGTGGTCCTCAAGGTGACCCTCATGAGGAACAGTTGACGGACACGCTCATTTGGAGAAAAAGATTACATTTACATACAGGGATGAGGGGTTATATCTCAAGAACGGAGAGTCTCAGGAACACAAGAAAAACGACGTCAGACTCTGGAGAACAGCGGCGTTTACACCAGGGGTAATGTTATGATGTGGTGGTTTAGGAGCAACATGGAACGAGCTCTGAAGGAAGTGGTATCTCTACTGACCGCAGTCCCTAAGCTCAACACAACACTAGAAGTAGCCGTGGAATGCTCCTAACTCTCCCTAGGCATCTCGTCACAGCCTAAGAGCTAACTACCCCTAAAGACAGAAGCAGGAAAACTATCTTGCCTCAGAGAAAATCCCCAAAGGATAGATTAGCCACCCACAAATAATGACTGAGTGGAGAGGGAAAAGACATACACCGAATGAAACCAGGATGAGCACAGGAGGCCAGTCTAGCTTGATAGACAGGACAGGATGGAATACTGTGCGGTCAGTAAAAAACCCTACAAAAATCCACGCAGAGTTTACAAAAAATCTCCACACCTGACTAAAGGTGTGGAGGGCAAATCTGCCTCCCAGAGCTTCCAGCAAGACAGAATTAATTCATACTGATAAGCTGGACAAACATAGAAAGCACAGAACGGATAAGTCCACAAACTGTGGACAGAAAAGAGCAAGCAAGAACTTAGCTTTGCTGAACTGGTCAGGATAACAGGGAAATCCAAAGAGATGTGAATCCAACCAGGAACCATTTACAAGTGGCACTGGCTGAAGAAAGAGCCAGGCATAAATAGCCGAGCAGAAAAGACGATCAGTGGAAGCAGCTGCTGACAGCAAAATCTAAGGAGCAGCCATACCACTTGAAACCACAAGAGGGAGCCCAAGAGCAGAACTCATAAAAGTGCCACTTACAACCACCGGAGGGAGCCCAAGAGCGGAATTCACAACAGGGTAAGTAACAAGTCCTCATTAAACCTGAGTTTCGGCATGATTTTTCTTATGCGGTGTTCACATTTGCTCCGTTACGGTCAGTCAGGCGCCATGGGTGTCTGTCACATGACCCCCAGCAATTATACATATTTATGATTAATGACCCCTTTAAGCCTTAAAGGGGTTGTACAGGGTTATAAAAACATGGCACCGCACTCGGCCACAGTTTGTGTATGATATTGAAGTTTAGCACAGCTCACTTTAATGGAGTTGATCTGCAATACCAGAAACAAACAGTGGAAAATGGTGGCGCTGTTTTCAGGAGAAATCAGCCATGTAGGTCACCTTACACTAGAAATGATGCAAGGGAAGCTATTTTTTTTTTTTTCGTGAGCGAGGGCCGTTCAGGGCCGATTCACAAGATTAATGCTCAACCTGGAAAGCGGTAAGCTAAGTTTACTTTCCATCAGTCTTCGCAGCAAACAGCATCTGGCTCCATCAAGGACTCGGATCTGTTGACACATTGATGCCAGGATACAGAAAGCATTTCCAATACTTTGCACCTTCAGGACTCTAAACAATCCTAGAATAAATCAGATCTCCCAGGTCCTCGCCCGAGTGGCAGATGGGAATCTGGTTTCACTCATCGATCAATTTATTTATCTGTTCTCTCGCAAGACGGGCCACATTTATGAGATTAAACAATGCAATAAAATCAGCTGAATAACATACGTCTCGGAACAGAATTCAGCTAACATAAGCAAAGCAGCAGGAGAGGAATGTGCTGATCTTGTGGGAGGCAGTGACCTCGCCACTCTTGTCCCTGTAATATTGAGAACATGGCGGCATAGAGCAGAATCAGAGCCATAGAGCAGGTAAGGACAGAACCCTATGCAGTCAATCAGATATGAGCGATACCCACGGCAGAGAGGGGAGTATGTTGATTTTGTAGGATACAGTGACCTGTTCATTCCTACCATTGTATTATTGATAACTTGGCTCCCTATGGAATGACTGTGTGATAAAGTAGGCAGGGAAAAAAACACTCTGAAGTCAATCACATGATAGAAAGTGGTCAAAGCGACAGAGGGGGAGTATGTTTATCATATGGAAGGCAGTGACCTGTTTACTCCAGTCATTGCATAATTAATAACTTGATACCCTATGGAAAGACAGTGCCATAAAGCAGGAAAATGGAAAACTATAGGCAGTGAAAGATGATAGGAGTCCTCACAGCAAAAGAGGAAGAGAGTGTTGATTTTGTGAGAGGCAGTGACCTTTTATAGGGACTGCATTCACTGTATCGTGGACTCAGTATGGCATGGTCAGTGTGACAAAGAAGGTGAGGTGATAAGGAAAGGTGACTAGGCAGCCAGTCAGATATGAGTGGTCACAGCAACAGAGGAGAAAGATGCTGACTTTGTGAGAGGCAGTGACCTGTCCTCTGCTTTCACAGTATTACTGATAAAGTGACAGAGTCAGTGGCAAGCAGTTGCATGTCAGCCCTGGTCCTTAAAAGAGCGTGAAGACCCCTCTGCACATGGTAATTTGGGCCCTGGTACAGATTTGACATTGAGTCCCACCAACAATACTCTTCATCACTGGGTGGCAGGTAAAAGTTCACAACAAAAGAAGAGGGGTGTGCCGATCTTGTGGGAAGCAGTGACTTATCCAGTCATTTGATTATATTTGTAAGGGTAGGCCTACGTGTAATAAAGCCATTAGTATGAATCGCATATAGGTAAAACACTTTTTTTTTCCAGGCATTGAATGTGTGAAAATAATAACAGCGGCAGCAGAACAAGAGGGTGTTGATTTTGAGATAGACAGTGACCAGCCTTGGTGATAAGTATGAGATTGAACAAACACAGAGACCGTTAACGGAACTGGTTAGCAAGATGAAGCTCAACCTACCATATGACGAGCTGTTGAAGAGTTCAATGTTGATGAAGACGTAGTCCCCTTTGGTCAGTCCTTGTCGGTGTGCGGCCAACATGATGTTCCGGACGGTGTCGCTGCTCGCGCACATTATCACGACTGAAGGAGAAAAACAGCAAAAATAAAATCAACCACCTAGAATATCAAGTCTAAGTACTCGCAATGCACCTAAAAAAAACTGAGGATGTAGCAGAGCTGATTTCGTCATCATATATTTGGAGAAATCCAATTATATTGACTTATCGAACTATCATAAGGCAACTCAGAGCTGTTATATAACCCCCAATCCAGACCGTCAAATCTGACAGTCAGCCTTTGAATGACCCCCCACCTTATGTGCTCAAAACTAGTGGTATGGCGAGTACTACACTATTTAAAGGGACGTTACATACATCAGAGTCTCTTTACTTTTTGTCTTCATCTCTTTATTGCAAAAGGTAAAATAGAGGTAAAATAAACATATTGTGCCTCGACGTCTTGAGCTGCAGCATTTGCCCACTCGACGTGCTGCAAATTATAAGCTCAGCCTCCACTGATTAACCGGCAGAGCGGCAGAGCCGGGCACAATGAGCACATTCACCCGATAAATATCATTTTATGTAAATAGCAGGCAGCTTGTTTGTGTGCTTCACATTCCATGTAAATGAGGCGCTGGAAGCGACCGCGCTCCCCCCGCAAGGAGCGAAGTGAAGTCCAGCAGACAAGAAAGACATTAAAACTACTACAAACTTCTCACCTCCTGGAATAAATCAGAATTTGGCTGCTTTCTTCTTAAAACCTCACCAGTCCTGACCAGGATTTGTGTCTGACACTGCGAGTCAGCTCCACTGAAGTGAATGGAACTGAGCTGCAATACCAGACAATACCTGTTGACAGGTGTGGCGCTGTTTGTGAAACAGTCATCATTGACCCACCTGCAAAACTTGGTTCCACAATTCCTCTCCCCCTTGGAGCTAAGGGGGGCAATGGCTGCCTTGGGTCAGGTCTACTTATAATTAGCACTCAACTTCCATCTAAGTCAAACCCTTTAAGGAAGACGGCTCAGAAATGGGGTGATAGGGAACAGATCATCATCGGGGGGGAAAATATGGCTGCCACATATGGGCTCCGCAGTGGCTGTGAGTGAGGATACGTGATATAATGCAAATAAATGGCTGTTTGTGCAACAACACAAAACCAACCCAAGTCTGCAAATGAGGAGCCATTCCTCATAATTCCCAAGCAGAAGGACATCCTCCAACTTATCAAAATTTCATAGTTGGCAAAATAGAAACCCATAAATTAGTTGCTATCCCTTTTTCATTCCTGAAATCTGGAAAAAAAAATACTCTTACCTATTGAACCGTCATTGCGCCTTCTTCTGGTATGTACGTAGTTTCACGATACGGATAGTTAGTGATGAAGCTGCAGTCTGCCCAGCAACAGGTAGTTGGCAGGGACAGTCAGCGTTAAGTTTAGGACTAGCCCATAGTCGGAGCGGCTGAGTCGCAGGGAAAGTGACAGTTTCCTGTTATGAGGCCTGGAGTGCATAGTGAGTGGACCTAAAGGCCCAAGGTGAAGCCGTGTCACATTCTGGAGTGATCCTAAGGCCGGCTTCACACTTGCGAGTTTTACGGACGTAAGAGCGCAGAAACTACGTCCGTAAAACTCGCAAAAAATACGGCACAATTATTCTCTATGCCTCTGCTCCTATCTGCCGTATTTTACTGATCAGTATTATACGGCTTTCTACGGCCGTACAAAATCGCAGCATGCTGCGTTTGTCACCGTACTGCGCAAGAAATACGCCAATGAAAGTCTATGGAAGCGTGAAAAATACGGATCACACACGGACAAGCAGTGTGACTTGCGAGAAATACGCAGCGCTGTTAGAGAGAAAAGCCGGCAATTCAGTGCGGTGTACAGTAAAATCACACTGACAGCTTACAGTAGAATAGGTAGAATAAATGTGTACACATAGAATAGGTATATATATATATATATATATATATATGTCAGTAGACACATATATGTATATATATTACTATTTTTTCCAGCGCTATACAGCTTGAAAGCCGGTAATTCAATTACCGGCTTTTTCTTTCTCCTTCCTAAAACCCGACATGATTTGAGACCTGGTTTACATACAGTAAACCATGTCTTCGCTCCATTTTTTTTGCAGATTCCACACTACTAATGTCAGTAGAGTGTATCTGCAAAATTTGGCCGTTCTAGCTCTTAAAATAAAGGGTTAAATGGCGGAAATAATTGGCGTGGGTTCCCGCGCAATTTTCTCCGCCAGAGTAGTAAAGCCAGTGACTGAGGGCAGATATTAATAGCCTGGAGAGGGTCCACGGTTATTGGCCCCCCCCCCTGGCTAAAAATATCTGCCCCCAGCCACCCCAGAAAAGGCAGATCTGGAAGATGCACCTATTCTGGCACTTGGCCACTCTCTTCCCATTCCCGTGTAGCGGTGGGATATGGGGTAATGAAGGGTTAATGCCACCTTGCTATTGTAAGGTGACATTAAGCCTAATTAATAATGGAGAGGCGTCAATTATGACACCTATCCATTATTAATCCAATTGTAGTAAAGGGTTAAATAAAACACAAACACATTATTTAAAATTATTTTAATGAAATAAAAACAATGGTTGTTGGAGTATTTTATTCTACGCCCAATCCAGTCACTGAAGACCCTCGTTCTGTGAAAGAAAAAACATAATAAACCAACAATATACTTACCCTCCGCAGATCTGTAACGTCCAACGATGTAAATCCTTCTGAAGGGGTTAAAACATTTTGCAGCAAGGAGCTTTGCTAATGCAATGCTACTCCTCGCTGCAAAACCCCGGGGAATAAGTCTAAATATAGATCAATGAGCTATACTTAGCTTCATTTGCGGTGAGGCGCCCTCTGCTGGATGTTCATAGATCGTGGGAACTTACCTAGAAAGCTCCCAGGCTCCCAGCTCCCAGGCTTTCTAGGTAAGTTCCCACTTACCTAGATGGTGGGGGACCGGGAAATCTGTATCTGAAAGTGGATTTTTATTTTAGAATTTTAGATGGAGAAAAATAAAGAGTGGAAAACCCCTTCAGGCCTTGTTTTTCCGGCTTCAATGCTACTGAACAACCTCTACGAGGCCACATATCACATGCTTAGCAACTGATTTCCATGGTCAACAGTGGTCAATGGATCCTGGGAACCATGGTCTACAGAACTGTGTTTTATGGCACAACTAGAGAGAGCGAAACACTGTGGACAGGTATCAAGCTGTTTTTGGCACATAGCAGCCATAGTCAATCACTTTAATGGGAACCTGTCATCAGGATTTTGCTAAGCAAAACTACAGACACTGTCAGGTTGGCGCCGTTATACTGATTAAAATGATACGTAGGGTGAAGAAATCCGTCTTGTGGTTGTCGTTTAATTTTTGCTTACAGTTTTAAGTTAATGAGATTCTCGTACTTCGGCGCGGGACTGTGGTCGGAGCTTTTTTCCATGCTCTCGCCTCATCATCTCCCAGATTGAGAGCATCGCTTGCCGATAGATGCTACTGGGCATGCGCAGCTGCCGATCCATTTTGTTGGAGCTAAAAAAAAATTTGTGAATACCACACTATTAAATGTGCAAGCGCAGTATTTAAAGTATGAAGCAGATCACTGAAGGCTCGCTGACCTGTCATTTAAGCCCATAAGGATGACGATGAGGCCAGAAGGCATGAAAATAAGGCCTGCCCACAGTCGCGCCCCGGAGAATGAAAATCTCATTAACTCAAAACGTCTAACACTGATTACACAAGAACCACAAGACGGATTTCTTCAACTTAAATATCACTTTAATCAGTGTAACAGCGCCAACCTGATAATGTCTGTAGTTTACTTAGCAAAATCCTGATGAAAGGTTCGCTTTAATGCAGGAGCCATGTATAGTCACTTGTGGCTTATAGGCAACTGCTGTAACATACAGAGAGAACGCACATAGAAAATGTGTTAGAAGACTTCAACCCATCGATATCCACAGCCGGGCTTCCAGCATCTATAAAGAAAGACATGCATCCCTCCAAATCCCCTAGTCCCCAAAAAAAAAATTAGTGGCCTGATCAGTTTGGAGAGGGGATCAGCTAATAATACCTTGCGTGTTAGGGTGGCCTAACCCCTCCATACAAGAATGTAATGATACCATTAAGGTAGACAAGATAATCCTTGAGCAATTACCTCCCGGGCACCAATCACAAGCATTAATTATAGCAATGTAATACCCAGACATGAAAATTAGCAATAGCTGGAGCCTGGAAATCAAAAGATTAGTGGAAATATGTGAGGGCAGCAGCACCATGTACCTAAGGCACGCAAGAATGCACAGGGATATATGTTCCACCGGGTCTAAAGGATGCCATGTAATGGTGTGCGTCATCACAAGGCTCATTAACCAAGAACACGTGTGCGGTAGAATAATCTATGAACATCGGGGAGAATATTCTAAATATAATACAAATAGCTTGTTATAGAAATATTTATCCCTGATCTCTATCTATTATATAGCTATTATCTGTCTATTATCTATTATTTATTTATTATCTATCATCTATCTATCATCGTACTATTATCTATCATCTATCTATCATATATCTATCTATCTATCTATCCATTATCTGTCTATTACCTATCTAGCTATTATCTGTCTATTATCTACCTATTATCTATTATTTATCTATCTATTATCTGTTTATTATCTATTATCTATCTATCTATCTATCCATTATCTATCATTTATTTATAATATATCTATTATCTATCCATTGTCTATCTATCCATCTCATATCATAGATAAAAAAAATTGCAACAGCATCAAACAATACCTTTACATATGTGCAGAGCTTTTCCAACCAGCAATTCAGTGGCTCCCCATAATAAAGCAAAAAAAGAAAAGCAGCATAAAAAAAAATGAAAAAAAAATGGACTTTATTGCCCCATGGCAGCATGTGCTGCTTTTCTTTTTTTGCTGTATCTCACAGGATGGAGACATGTTACTGATTTGCAAATTATGAAAAAATGGAAACTACATTTTCAAAACATCGCGATTTATTGAGGAATAAGTGTGAGATCCACGTGCAGAAATCCCGACACTTCCAGCCTTGGCTGCTTAACGTCTACTGTATATTATTCCAATGCACACTGCAATCTGGGAGTAGGACCTCTTGTGTCATTCCAGTGCTGGCATCTGGACCTACACACCTTGCAATCTGCCAGAGTGAAATATCAAGGTCTCTTCATTCAAAGATTTTGTCTCAGTTTGCAACAAGAGTCGATAAGTGGCACGTCGACAAACAGGAATCATCGCACAATCATCCCACAACATCTCAGTCATATTAGGGTCAGGACTTTGACTAGGCCACTCCAAAGTCTTAATTTTGTTTTTGTTAAGCCATTCAGAGGTGCACTTGCAGGTGTTTTGGATCATTGTCCTGCTGCATAAAACAAGTACGCTTCAGCTTGAGGTCACGAACAGATGGCCGGCCATTCTCCTTCAGGATTTTTTGGTAGACCGCAGAATTCATGGTTCCAGTAACCACAGCAAGTCTTCCAGGTCCTGAAGCAGCAAAACAGCCTCAGACCATTACATTACCACCACCATATTTTACTGTTGGCATGATGTTCGTTTTCTGAAATGCTGTGTTACATCTATGTCAGATGTAATGGGACATACACCTTAAAAAAAAAAACTTGTCTCAATAGTCCACAGAGTATTCTCCCAAAAGCCTTGGTGATCATGAAGATGTTTTCTGGCAAAACTGAGACAAGCCTTTATGTTCTTATTGCTCAGCAGTGGTTTTCATCTTGGAACTCTGCCATGCAGGCCATTTTTGCCCAGTCTATTTCTTATGGTGGAGTCATGAACACTGATCTTAACTGTGAGGCCTTCCGTTATTTGGATATTGCTGTGGGGTCTTTTGTGACCTCTTGGATGAGTCGTCACTGCGCTCTTGGGGTAATTTTGGTTGGCCAATCGCTCCTGTGAAGGTTCACCACTGTTCCATGTTTTTGCCATTTATGGATAATGGTTCTCACTTTGGTTCTCTGGAGTCCCAAAGCTTTAGAAATGACTTTATAACCTTCCCCAGACTGATAGATGTCAATTACTTTGCTTCTCATTTGTTCCAGAATTTCTTTGGATCGCAGCATGTTGCCTAGCTTTTGAGGTGCTTTTGGTCTACTTCACTTTGTCAGTCAGGTACTATTTAAGTGATTTCTTGATTGAGAACAGGTGTTGCAGTAATCACACCTGTGTGTGGCTAGGAAAATTTAAATGAGCTTCCCAAAGATGTGATAAACCACAGTTATTTTATGTTTTAAGAGGGAGGAGGGGCAATCACTTTTTTCACACAAGGCTCTGTAGGTTTGGATTTCTTTTTCCCTTAATAATAAAGACCTTCAGTTAAATACTGCCTTTTGTGTTTACTTGTTTTATCTTTGTCTAATACTTAAATTTGTTCAGTGATCTGAAACATTTAAGGGTCACAAACATGCAAAAGAATAGGAAATCAGGAAGGGGGCAAACACTTTTTCACACAACTGTGTGTGTATATATATGTACAGAAAAATTATGTATTTATGTCACAGCATTGAGAATCATGGACGATGAGAGAGCACACAGGCTCTGGCACAATAAAAGTGCCCCAACGGTCCAGCCAAAAGGTTTGATCGTTCTATGAGAGTGAGCTGTAATAACCGGCATATTGTTTCTACAATTACAAAGAACTAAAACAGGTCTGGCTTTACAGGCAGCTAATTGACATTTTTGAAGAAGACAATGGAGGTTTGTGCATCTGGTTCCTTTCTTCCTTCTACATAATGCCCCCAATACAGCGGTCTGGCACTATCCATGGGTTTGGGTTATCAGGATATCTTAAACCTTCACAGACCATTGAATTGCTTGGCTGCGGAGAACCTTCTTGTGCAGATCTCTGGGCTCCAGAATTCTTCCATCCACAACTTATGTTATTGTTCTGTGTGCCATGAAACACAGCTTGTTCCGCCGTGCTTGAAACCGAGCCATTGTTACAAGGACCCGGCTCAATAAGGAGGTTTTGCCGCGGGCAATAGAGGAACTTTCTCATGAATGGGGTCAACAGAAGCTCAATTAGGAAGGTTCTACCATAGATCTGATCAATAGGGAGAATGCTTGGACTCATTGTCCGCTATCTAATCTAATAGCCGAAGAGCAGCGGGTTAGGCTTAACCCTAACACTGCAGCTGCATACACTAAACACTGGATCTATACAGATCCACTCCTATGGATGCATTGTATAGCCAATTATTGTACAATTACTCCTTTATTTAAACAAACAAAAAAAAAAATGTAGCAAAAAAGAATGAAACTTCAAAAAAAATTAAAAAAAGTTGATAATACAAAAATTTTAAAAACCCGCAGAACAGTAAAAAAAATTTTAATATGAAAATTAAAAAAATGCAAATACAAAAATGTGAAAAAATAATTTTAATATGAAAATAAAATTAATACAAAAGTACAAGAAAATGAATAAAATATTTAACGCAAAAAAAACTATGCAAACAAAAAATTAGAAATATAATATACAGAAATATTTAAAAAATGGCTGCAGGAATTCTATATCATAAAACAACAGGGAAATTGGCAGTAAAAGCCAATCGCTCCTGTATTGAGACTCGAATGAGATTTTGCTGTTTATTCCCTTTTTATTGATCGAGAGGAGAAACAAACAGAAATGCTAAATAGTGGAAGAATATAAAAGTGATGGGTATTAATGTGAAGATGTAACAGAGCAGAGTTTGTTAAGGTGCAGTTACAATGTGTCATACAGTGGGTACGGAAAGTATTCAGGCCCCTTTAAATTTTTCACTCTGTTTCATTGCAGCCATTTCGTAAATTCAAAAAAAGTTCATTTTTCTCTCATTAATGTACACTCTGCGCCCCATCTTCACTGTAAAAAAAACAGGAATGTAGAAATTTTTGCAAATTTATTAAAAAAAGAAAAACTGAAATATCACATGGCCATAAGTATTCAGACCCTTTGCTCAGACACTCATATTTAAAGAGAATCTGTCACCCCAAAATCGTATATGAGCTAAGGCCACCGGCAGCATTCTGTAATGCTGTAGATAAGCCCCCGATGTAACCGGAAAGGTAAGAAATACAGGTTATATTATACCCACCCAGGGGCGGTCCCGCTGCGGTCCGGTCCGATGGGCATCGTGGTCCGGGGCCTCCCATCTTCATACGAGGACGTCCTCTTCTTGTCTTCCTGCTGCGGCTCCGGCGCAGGCGTACTTTATGCTGCCCTGTTGAGGGCAGAGCAAAGTACTGCAGTGCGCAGGCGCTGGGAAAGGTCAGAGAGGCCTGGCGCCTGCGCACTGCAGTACTATAAAGTACAGCTGCGCAGGAGCCGCGACAGGACGAAAAGAAGAGGACGTCATCGCATGAAGATAGGAGACACCGGACCCGGACCGCGACGCCCATCGGACCCGAAAAGAACCGGGACCGCCCCTGGGTGAGCATAATATAACCTGTGTTTCTTACCTTTCAGGTTACATCGGGGGCTTATCTACAGCATTACAGAATGCTGTACATAAGCCCCTGATGCCGGTGGCCTTAGCTCATATACGATTTTTGGAATGACAGATTCCCTTTAAGTCACATGCTGTCCATTTCCTTGTAGTCCTCCTTGTGACGGTTCTACTTCTTCATTAGAGGCCAGCTGTGCTTAATTAATCTGATAGGACTTGATTTGGAGAGGTGCACACCTGTCTATATAAGACCTCACAGCTCACAGTGCATGTCAGACCAAATGAGAATCATGAGGTCAAAGGAACTGGCCAAGAAGCTCAGAGACAGAATTGTGGCACAGATCTGGCCAAGGTTACAGAAGAATTTCTGCAGTACTCATGGTTCCTAAGAGCACAGTGGCCTCCATAATCGTTAAATGGAAGAAGATTGGGACCACCAGAAGTCTTCCTAGACCTGGCCGTCCAGCCAAACTGAGCAATCGTGGGAGAAGAGCCCTGGTGAGAGAGGTAAAGAAGAACCCCAAGATCACTGTGGCTGAGCTCCAGAGATGCAGCAGGGAAATGGGAGAAAGTTCCGCAAAGTCAACTATCACTGCAGCCCTCCACCGACGGAAGCCTCTCCCCAGTGCAAGACATATGAAAGCCCGCATAGAGTTTGCTAACAAACACATGAAGGACTCCCAGACTATAAGAAATAAGATTCTCTGGTCTGATGAGATGAAGATAGACCTTTTTGGTAATAATGCTAAGCGGTATGTGTAATGAAAACCAGGCACTGCTCATCACCTGCCCAATACAATCCCAACAGTGAAACATGGTGGTGGCAGCATTATTATTATTTATTATTATAGCGCCATTTATTACATGGCGCTTTACGTGTGAGGAGGGGTATGCATAATAAAAACAAGTACAATAATCTTGAAAAATACAAGTCACAACTGGTACAGGAGGAGAGAGGACCCTGCTCGCGAAGGCTCACAATCTACAAGGGATGGATGAGGATACAGTAGGTAAGGATAGAGCTGGTCGTGCAGTGGTTTGGTCGATCGGTGATTACTGCAGGTTGTAGGCTTGCCGGAAGAGGTAGGTCTTCAGGTTCTTTTTGAAGGTTTCGATGGTAGGTGAGAGTCTGATATGTTGTGGTAGAGAGTTCCAGAGTAGGGGTGATGCGCGAGAGAAATCTTGTATGTGATTGTGGGAAGAGGAGATAAGAGGGGAGTAGAGAAGGAGATCTTGTGAGGATCGGCGGTTGCGTGCAGGAAAGTACCGGGAGACGAGGTCACAGATGTATGGAGGAGACAAGTTGTGGATGGCTTTGTATGTCATGGTTAGGCTTTTGTACTGGAGTCTCTGGGTAATGGGGAGCCAGTGAAGGGATTGACAGAGGGGAGAGGTCGGGGAATAGCGGGGGGACAGGTGGATTAGTCGGGCAGCCGAGTTTAGAATAGATTGGAGGGGTGCGAGAGTGTTCGAGGGGAGGCCACAGAGCAGGAGGTTACAGTAGTCGAGGTGGGAAATGATGAGGGCATGGACTAGGGTTTTTGCAGTTTCTTGGTTTAGGAATGTACGGATCCGTGAAATGTTTTTGAGTTGAAGGCGGCAGGAAGTGGAAAGGGCTTGGATATGCGGTTTGAAGGAGAGATCAGTGTCAAGGATTACCCCGAGACAGCGAGCTTGTGGGACTGGGGAGAGTGGGCAGCCGTTTACTGTAATGGATAGGTTCATTGGGGGGGGTCACGTGAGATGGGGGAAAGACAATGAATTCTGTTTTGTCCACGTTAAGGTTTAGAAATCTAGCGGAGAAGATGGATGAAATAGCGGATAGACATTGAGGGATTCTGGTTAGTAGGGTGCTGATATCTGGTCCAGAGATGTAGATCTGTGTGTCATCAGCATAGAGGTGATACTGAAAACCGTGAGATTCTATGAGCTGTCCCAGGCCAAAAGTATAAATGGAGAAGAGCAGGGGCCCCAAGGACTGAACCTTGCGGGACTCGGACAGATAGGGGGCGAGGTGAGGAGGTGGTGTGTGAATGGGAGACGCTGAATGTTCGGTCAGTTAGGTATGACGAGATCCAGGATAGGGCCAAGTCTGTGATGCCAAGGGAGGGTCTGTAGTAATAGGGAATGGTCCACTGTGCCAAAGGCAGAGGACAGGTCCAGGTGGAGGAGGATAGAGTAGTGTTGCTAGCTCTTGGCGGTTAAGAGGTCATTGGTGACCTTAGTTAGGGCAGTTTCAGTGGAGTAGTGTGACCGGAAGCCTGATTGTGAGCGGTCGAAAAGGGAGCAGGAAGATAGATGGGAGGACAGTTCAAGATGGACGTGTTGTTCCAGTAGTTTTGAGGCATAGGGGAGAAGTGATATAGGGCGATAGCTAGATACAGAGGATGGGTCAAGTGAGAACTTTTTGAGGATAGGTGTGATTGAGGCATGTTTAAAGTTTGAGGGGAAAACAACAGTTGTTAGTGATAGGTTGAAGAGATGGGTTAGAGTTGGAATGAAAACTGTGGCGAGGTTTGGGATGAAGTGGGAAGGGATCGGGTCAAGTGCATAGGTGGCAAGATGCGATCTTGAGAGTAGAGTGGAGAGTCGATGTTCTGTAATAGTGGAGAAGTTGGTTTTGGAGGTGGAGGGCTGGGTAGTTGGGAGGAAGGGCTCTGGGGGTTGTCGACTAAAACGGTCTCTGAAGTTCTCAATCTTCTGCTTGAAAAATGAGGCAAAGTCTTCAGCTGAGATGAGTGGGGAGGGAGGAGGTGCTGGGGGACGGAGGAGAGAGTTGAAGGTAACATAGTAACATAGTAACATAGTTAGTAAGGCCGAAAAAAGACATTTGTCCATCCAGTTCAGCCTATATTCCATCATAATAAATCCCCAGATCTACGTCCTTCTACAGAACCTAATAATTGTATGATACAATATTGTTCTGCTCCAGGAAGACATCCAGGCCTCTCTTGAACCCCTCGACTGAGTTCGCCATCACCACCTCCTCAGACAAGCAATTCCAGATTCTCACTGCCCTAACAGTAAAGAATCCTCTTCTATGTTGGTGGAATAACTGTTTAAGGTTGTGAGACAGGGAGGAGATGAGAAGTAGGTTTGTTTAGCTGTGGCGAGTGTGGTCTTGAAAGTAGTGAGGGACTGTTTGAATGCGATAAAGTGCTCGTTGGAGTGGGATCTTTTCCATCTCCGCTCTGCAGCCCTGGAAGCTCGCCTCAGTTCTTTGGTCAGGCTGGTGTGCCAGGGCTGTCTGTTGATTTTGCGAGCTTTGGTATGTATGAGAGGGGCAAGCGATTCCAAAGCTGCAGCTATTGTTGTGTTATATAGAGCGGCAGCGTCATGCTATGGGGGTGTTTTTCAGCTGCAGGGACAGGACGACTGGTTGTCATTGAAGGAAACATGAATGCGTCCAAATACAGAGATATCCTGGATGAAAACCTCTTCCAGAGTGCTCTGGACCGCAGACTTTGCCGAAGGTTCACCTTCCAACAAGACAATCACCCTGAGCACACAGCTAAAACAACAAAGGAGTGGCTTCAGAACAACTCTGTGACCATTCTTGACTGGCCCAGCCAGAGCCTTGACCTAAACCCAATTGAGCATCTCTGGAGAGACCTGAAAATGGCGTCCACCAACGTTCACCATCCAACCTGATGGAACTGGAGAGGATCTGCAAGGAAGAATGGCAGAGGATCCCCAAATCCAGGTGTGAAAAACTTGTTGCATCATTCCCAAGAAGACTCATGGCTGTACTAGCTCCAAAGGTGCTTCTATTCAATACTGAGCAAAAAGTTCTACATTTCTGTTTCTTTCAGTCAAAATGGAGTGAAAAGTGTACAATAATGAGAAAAAAAATGAACTTTTTTGAATTTACCAAATGGCTGCAATGAAACATAGAGTTGAAAATGTAAAGGGGTATGAATACTTTCCGTTCCCATTGTATGTACACAGTGACTGCAGCAGCAGAATAGTGATTGCAGCTCTGGGGTATAATACAGGATGTAACTCAGGATCAGTAACGTAATGTATGTACACAGTGACTGAAACAGCAGAATAGTGAGTGCAGCTCTGGAGTATAATATAGGACGTGACTTAGGATCAGTAATGTAATTTTTTATAAGATTAATTAATCTTTCCCCCATCTCACTCTACCCCTCCACCAGACCAATCCATCAATGTCAATGGCAGCTCACTTTCCCCAGTCCCGCATGCTCGGTGCCTCGGGGTGATCCTCGACTCTGCCCTCTCTTTCAAGCCACATATCCAAGCCCTTGCTTCCTCCTGCTGTCTCAAACTCAAAAATATTTCCCGGATCCCTGCATTCTTTGACCACGAAACCACAAAAACACTAGTACATGCCCTCATCATCTCTCGCCTTGACTACTGCAACCTCCTGCTCTGCGGCCTCCCCTCTAGCGTTCAGGAACCCCTCCAATCCATCCTACCCTCTGCTGCCCGACTAATCCACCTGTCTCCCCGCTACTCCCCAGCCTCTCCCCTATGCCAAGCCCTTCACTGGCTTCCTATCGTCCAGATGCTCCAGTTCAAAACCCTTACTATGACATACAAAGCCATCCACAACCTATCTCCTCCATACATCTGTGACATGGTCTCCCGGTACTTACCTACACGCAACTTCCGATCCTCACAAGATCTCCTTCTCTACTCCCCTCTTATCTCTTCTTCCCACAACCACATCCAAGACTTCTCCTGTGCTTCCCCCAGACTCACCTCTTCCGACAAGCCTACAGCCTGCAGTGATCTTCAACCTACTGAATCGCCGCACGACCAGCTCTACCCTCTCCTAGTATATCCTCACCCATCCCCTGCAGACTGTGAGCCCTCGCGGGCAGGGTCTTCTCTCCTCCTGTACTTGTGTGTGCCTTGTTTTACTCATGTTTATTGTATTTGTCTGTAGTTGCCCCCTTTTTTCACATGTAAAGCACCATGGAATAAATGGCGCTATAAAAATGTATAATAATAATAATAATAATAATAATAATAATAATAATAATAATATGGACACTGTCACAAGGTGAACTCTGCTAGACTAGTTTCCATTTTTGTGAAACTCTTTGCAGGTAATGATCTAATTTTGTCACAATCACAATAACAATTCCACGTGATTCATAAACCTGTAGATGCAGCCAGAAAGTACAAGAACTTCAAGTTCTCCCCATTCACATGGAAATCAGCTACATGAGCCTTCGGGGCAAGTCCTTCCTATCTGATGATTTTTGTAAGACATTTTTGGAGCCCAAATTTAAAGGGGCCTGTCGCTATGGCACTGCTCTCAGCTGTAAAAAAAAAAATCATATGGAAGCAATTTCTTGCACAAATGTAGTATTACACAGGTTCCTATTTAATAAAGTGATGACATTTCGCCATCATTTTATAAATATGGGGTCAAACTTCTGTGGCCCCCACCAGTCCTCAGAATGTAGGATTGAGCATTGATGCGACGCTGCATTACATTGTCATTTTTCCCTGCACAGAGTAGCGTAAGCAAACCAGCAGTGCAGGGACCTGCCGCCAGGTGACGGGGCACGAGAAAACCAGTAAAGAGGACGCTGAGCTTCCTTCATTATCATGAGTGGGGGCAACGCAACTCTGAACAAAGCATAATGTAGTAAAATGTCTCGGCAGCCATAAAGGCGACTAAGGGTAGAACATCCGATCCCATTATAAAAGGGATACAGAATAAATGCTAAGTGTATAATCAGTGGGGATCCGCCCTCTGGAAGTCCAACTGATTGAGAAAACGGACCACCGCTCCATTCACTTCTATGGGTCTGTGGGAGTAGTAGGGCATGTGTGACCACCGTTAATGCACACAACCACTCCATTCACAAAAGGGTCACAGAAGTCCTTTCTCAGATTTGGTAGGTGCCCCAGTGGCCGTACCCCCAATTGTTCAGTCCCCCTATTGACGTGTTGTGAATGAGAAACGGGGAGTAATCTGCGGGCAGACTCCTCTATCAGCGGTATATCTCCTCTGAGAGCAAAAGGATTGGGCATGCAGAAATCCATCAGCCCCATCATTATTTTTTATTTTTATATCCACCACAAAGATTAAATCTAATATCCAAAGCCTGTGAGTATGTGTCAGCAAGGAAGACAGGATCTGAAGGGTCAAAATTAGTGATGAGCGAGTATGATGTTATCTGAGCATGCTCGTGTCATAATCGTGCATTTTCGACGTGCTGGAAAAAATGCTCGAGTCGCCACGGTGGCATGTCTCGCGTCTGTTCGACAACCGCAACACATGCGGGGATTGCCTGTTTGTTAGAAAATACCTGCATGTGCTGCAGCTGTCGAACAGCCGCCAGACATGCAGCCGCGATGACTCGAGCATTTTTTTTCCGAGCACGTCGAAAATACTTGAGCGTGGTCAGATAACACCTTATCCGAACACGCTCAAAATCTATTTTAACTATTCCATCATGCAGAGCCATTAGAAGTTAAAAGATGAAGTAAATCAGCTTTACAGCATGTCAGCCCTAATATCTCAGCTCCCTGGACCCATGTGACCCCAAAGTGGGGGTGTATATTCCTAAAAATATTCATGGTGTCAGTGCAGGCTTCAATGACTAATTCAGCTCTGCTACATCTGTACTCAATAGCTGAATACCATGTAAATGGGAATTATCACCTTGTTAGGGTTTATGGTAATTAGGGCCTGGGCAGGGGATTACATAACATGTCCCAGGGATTAAAGCTTGCTTTGAAAGCTGTGTGAACATGTCAGTGAGGGCGGCCTCTGTTTCCCGCCATGCCTGCTTGTGCCAGTAACCTTTTGCCACATGATAAGGTTACAGGGAATATAAGGCTTTTTACAAGGGAGAAAAAAAAAAATCTGTTTTACACAATGTGTTATTAAGGCTTTAGGAGAGGATTAGAACGAGTGCAGATTATTCCAAATTAAGATATCGAACTGGGGCAACGGCTGCAAAGTAGTAACAGGGGTTATAATTAAGCTCAATAGGAATATCACAGGACCCCATGAACTGGTACCATCAATTTCCCATATGGAGCACTTCAGTAAGACGTCAGACTTGCTTGACCAGCTACTGAATCACAAGGTCAAAAAGTAGCCAGTTTTTACTTTTATTTTATTCCCAATGTTCCCCTATTTATTCCATTTTTTTTTTAAATCTACCATATGGTTAAAGAGATATGGGCCTTTTCCTTTTTTTGCCAATTTGTATGGTCTTTACAAGGGTGTGTGGCTCACAGGATCCTCAGGGGCATGTCTTTCAGCTGCTTTGCATTATTATCCAGTGAACCACGCCCCCTTGGTGAAGACCATAAAAATAAGCATTAAATAAAAAGGCCAATATCTCTGGAACCTGATGGCGGATTTTAACAAAACAAATAATGACCCATATTTTTATGCCATTAGATGAAACCTACAGGCGTATAGCACTGCTTCCTTCCATTTCCCATTTGTGATTTTGGGGCGACGGGTGCTATGGTCTTCGTTAGGGCCGAGCGGCTGCTCCCTGCACAGCTGGAAATAATCACCGCCTCCTTATACTGCCACTTGATGAAGGCAGTATTTTCTCTCCTCCGTCAAGGGTTAATGATGAAGTGGCAATAGATTGGGGTATAGCTATAGCGGGTAGTTGGCGCCATAGTCTTTTGCAAAAAAATGTAACGGTTCTGGGTTGTTCCAAAAACGTGTTCCTTCTCGCAGATACAAGAGATGGTGGGGTACTTGGTACCATTTTTTTTTAGCCTCGCCACTTCCTCAAGACGTAACAGAAAATTTACACTAAAGATTTAGGCCCAAAGTCCACTGCAAAATCCACATTACGTTGTGAATTTCACCCTATCCAAACAAAGAGTGAAATCTGTGGTAAAAAATCCACAGCTTTTCCTCAAAAAAATGAATTTTTAGGATTTTTTGGGACATAAATAACCTCCATTTTATCATGTTGGCGTCACTGACCGCTCAACATTGCATGTATATATCTGGCTGATGACATTTTATAATGCAGCTATAACAACCAATCAGAATTAACGTTTCATTTTTCCAGATCAAGTTTCAAAATGGAAGCTGAACTTTCATTGGTTGCTATGGGTAACAAGGGCTCATACAAGGCAAATTTAGTACATGAGGCCTAGTGTGGAAATGCAGAGCAAGAGGCGAATATTAGATTGTATATAGTGCACTGTGATATAAAGAGTTATGAAGACCCTACAGATCACACACATTGATGTATCCATGTATTATATAGGGTCGTACACAACAAAATGGCCGCCTGGTCTTTGTTAATTTCAGCTGCTCTCCTTTCTCATGAGGTGTTTATATCTCCTCTTACATCTCCTGAATTTGGCATGTGATAATACCACCATTGACTCTGGGTCTTAACCACTTCCAACCCAGGCAATTTTACACTTTCGTTTTTCCTTTCCCTACTATAATAATGTACTTTAAAAAAGGGGAAAAAATCCAATAAAATGATGGGAAAAGAAGAATTTCTACCACAGTTTTTGGGGTTTCCATTTTATGATGTTCTGTGGTAAAAAAAAAAAAAAAAAACAATCTGGCGAAATGATTCTCCAGCTCAAAATTATTATAACAATACAAAAAAAAAAAAAAAAAAAAAAAAAAAAAAAAATTATATATATATATATATATATTTTTTTTTTTTTTTTTTTTAAGTGATGAAAAAAATACATAAATTTGGTTTTGTCGCCATTTTCTGAGACTCAATATTTTCTTTCAATGGAGCAGTGAGGGCTTTATTTTTTCATTGCAAGCTGTAGTTTTTATTGGCACCACTTTGGGGTGTGGTACATATGATGATTTCATTTCTTTTTTTTTTTTAGAGGGGAGGTACAGCGACCAAAAAAAATGACAATTCTGGAATTTTTTAGGGGTTTTTTTCTTTCTTTTTTTTAAATTACCTTATGGTGTTTTCCATACGGGTTTTATTTTGTAGGGCCAGGCTCATACAGATTAAAAAAAAACAAAAAACTTGGGTTGAGCCCCCTGTGCCCCGTAACATCTACCCAATTCATAACTCATTTTTACTGACATGCCGCACCCTTAACAATATGGTCTAAATGTGCAAAATGCAGGGGCCAATATAGAACAGGATGGGTACCTCGGCATCCGATACAAAAAATGGCCCTAAACATTAACCCTAGAGGCCGATAAGTGGCCAATGCAATTTTAGAATTGGGACCCCAAATTCTAAAAATCAGGAGATCGATGTAATAACCGGGATAGTCATGGATACTGATGGTGGTCTCACTGGTTCCCAGTCCCAGCTCTGACGGCAGGTGACGTTCAATGTAGGAAAGCAATAAAAACAAAGGAAGGATGCAAACTAATATTTGTAAGAGTTCCTCCCGGAGCACAAAAAGGAGTCGGCGGTCCGAGCTGACGTCAGTCCAAAACACAAAACTTAATGAGGTTTTAGGTATAGGAACTCGTGAAATCCGCCCCCATTTCCTGTAAATTTCCACAACAAGGAAGATGATGAGAATACGATAATGACTACAATCTCCGACATAGTGTCAAAATCCCATAAGGCCCTTTATGGGGTGACTAAATTCTATCATATGGGGGGTTTTCAACTGAAACTTGGTTAGACTATGATCAGTGAAGCCAATATTATGGCCGCACACAACGTCTAGGATCAGACAGCTCTCCATACACTGTAGATACTGACAGACCCAGATGTTCCTTGACCAGGGGTAATACAGCCCTGCATCGGGTGGAGAGTGGGGACAGACGTGTCTACAGATATCTGCCGGGTACAGTGCACCTGTCCTATTCTAATGGAACTCCTCGCTCCACAAAAGATGGTTTATCCCTAAGGCCGGGGTCACACTTGTGAGTGCAGTGTGAGAAACTCGCGCGAGTCTCTCGCATTCCACTCGCAAGTGTGACCCCGGCCTTAGGTAGAGAGAGTCATAAACAAATGTCGTGCCCCAAGAGAAAAAAAATACAAGGAATGTCAAAATCCAAAATGCTTGATTCGTCAAAATTTGGGTGGTGGATGGGAGGCCCCCATACACAGACTGCAGGCTACTGCAAGCAAAACCAGTGGGTCCACACGTTTACCCCACAATGGGTTTGAAAAGTATAGACAGTAAACCATTGTTGTCCGGGGTCATCTCAAGCTACCAAGATTAATCCGGTCTATTGAGATGACCCCAAGCGATGATCAGAGGGGGCAGCACATGTGCAGATCGATAGGCAGACGACTCTTGCTGGCGATCAGTACGTGCGCCGCCCCTCTGATGAGACCACCCTGGGCAATGATTTGGCGCCTGCGCAGAGTCTCACGTAGGCAGAGAAGAGTGACTTGTCAATCACAGACTGGAGACTGACAGCGGGCAGGGTAATCAGTAGGCAAGCTACTGATCCGGTCTATTGAGATGACCCCAAGCGATGATCAGAGGGGGCAGCACATGTGCAGATCGATAGGCAGACGACTCTTGATAGCGATCAGTACGTGCGCCGCCCCTCTGATGAGACCACCCGGGGCAATGATTTGGCGCCCGTGCAGAGTCTCACGTAGGCAGAGAAGAGTGACTTGTCAATCACAGACTGGAGACTAACAGCGGGCAGGGTAATCAGTAGGCAAGCTACTGATCCGGTCTATTGAGATGACCCCAAGCGATGATCAGAGGGGGCAGCACATGTGCAGATCGATAGGCAGACGACTCTTACTAGCGATCAGTACGTGCGCCGCCCCTCTGATGAGACCACCCGGGGCAATGATTTGGCGCCTGCGCAGAGTCTCACGTAGGCAGAGAAGAGTGACTTGTCAATCACAGACTGGAGACTGACAGCGGGCAGGGTAATCAGTAGGCAAGCACTGGAGCTGGAAGTGCAGTGTCCTCCCACTGCACTTGTCATTAAAACGTCAGAGCTGGACTGCTCAACAATTTCCAGACCAAGTACTACAAGAAAGATAAGCATTAAGGGGCCTTTATAAACATCATACCTTTAGTAGGGGATCTAGTTTCCTGATGACAGGTTCCCTTTAAATCCAGAAGTTACAATTCCAGAGATTTAATACTTGCTCACATCTGATACAATTGAATCTAGTCCAGACAGTTCTAGCTGCACACATCTCCCTCTCCTGTCCTAACAGTTTGTTACAATGTATCACTGCAGGTCAAATGTATCAGCCGGGACTCCAAATATTAGGAATACTTGTATATCCATCTCTTTGTTTGATGTTTCAGCCTTTACGCTAAAACAAGAATTTGCTGAAAGCGGAGATCATGAAATGATGAAACTCTATTAAAAAGTTGTAGAACTTTTCCATTTTATTAGAATCAGGTTTCAGTCCAGATCTGAATCTCCAAAATTACACCACATTATGGTGCCGTGTGCTACTGCAGTCTTTAATAATAAGTCTTTTTTTATGGGGCTCCCCTATTCATAAGGGCCTAGGTACAACTGCAAACCCCGCACCTTATAGTTACACCCCTGGTCGTCAGCATTACTGCCTACAGACGGTCATATTTACAAGTAAGATGGCGGCCAGAACATGGATTATTTCTTTACTTGAATGCGAAGGACTAACATAACATGGGGTAGTGGAATGACTGTGACTGAGAACTAAAAAGAAGCCAGCGGAAATGTATGAGCAGTTCTGTACGCAGGCAGATATGATGTCATTGAGAATCTGAATTTAGAAAATGTTAAATATTTGCAAAATAACTAAACCCTACATGCAGTATTATATCTAGAATATACCTGCATGCAGTGAACGGACATTGCTCAGATGAGAGCTGCAGTACAGTTTACGGCTGTGTAGATTTGTCAGTTGTGAACATTGCAGATTAATGGTACCGTCCGCCGGTCACGTACAGCACGGCCAGGAGGATGTGGGTCAAGGATTTTCAGGAGTCATTAACCTGGATTTACATGGGAATGCAGCACACGGGATTCTCAGTGTCACAGAGGAAAGGGTTTTCTGTGGACCCTCAAAAATCAATAGGATCTGCCAACAATGTAATGTTTTAGGGATACCCCCCCCAGAGGAAGCAGTTGCACCATAAGGTCCTGTGCCACATAAGAATCACCAGTATTATAAGTGGCTTTTGGTAGGTTGGGGTCCTGTTACAGATTTTGCATTGGGGGTCTCCAGTTGCCTCCTAAGGTCTCCAGTTGCGGAAAAGATAGATGTGACCCCATCCAGTCCTAATGTGAAAGCAGCTACAGAGAATATCCCCTTGCGCTGGAGGACCCAACATACCCATACACTACAATCTGATTTCAATGGAAGAGGTGCAATACTTAATTCCTCCTGCGGAGGCACTGCAGGAGAATTAAACACTTGCTGATTGGTTCTTTCACAGACTCAGCCAATTGTTGGGGATCTACAGCCCAAAAACTGCTCAGTATGTTACAACTAACCTCTTCTAACAAAGCGGACAGAAGTTCAATGACAAATTCAACTCTGCTACATCTGTTTCCCCAGATCAGTACAGTCCACGCAGCAGGACAACCTGTGATCAAGAGCGTAGTCCTGATAATCCGGAAAATCTGATATTCCGCCAAAACCTAATTCATTAATAATCTCTCATCGGGTCCCAACAAGACATCACTTATTCTTAGGATAGATGATGAAGGGGTTGTCTGATGGAAACAAGTTGAGTGACGTATCGATGTAGCAGAGCTGAATTTGTCATGGTCACATCTCACAGAATTAACTAGTTATTGGGTGATCGATATGTTCAACCGAGCCCAGATGTGTGATATTTGGATGGAGTTCCCTTTTAAGATTCTGAATCAGGCTGCTGTCTTGAAAATGCCGCTGATCATGTAATATATGTAGATTTACATAGGACTGCATTGTGGTTCCAGAGGTCCAATAAAGCGGTGGCTGCTGCATAGTGCAAGTGAGTGGGGTAGCATTGCAACTCACAAGGTATCGCAACAAGCAAGTCACAAAAACTCCAAATCATTCAGACTTTTTGCTGTCGGTGCCTTGGGGGGTGCAGTGCGACCCCATTCACTTGCACTATGCAGCAGCGGAATGCGGCCATCTTTGGGGGGCACAACCTGCATCACAGCCAAAGTCACTGTGTAACCCCAGCATTAATCTCAGGAATCGCTATGTGTTTAAATGACATACTCAGCTCTGCTACATCTGTATGGGTGTCACGGCCGACGTCATTATGTCACCTCCAACCCACCACGATAAGTTTACCTGCAGTCCTATGGAAAAAAAAAAAAAACCTCAAATAATGCATGAGAAGATGAGGGAGTGCTAAATAACCAACTCAACCCTGCTACATCTGTACGTACAACAGGGTTTGAATAATTTTACATGACAAGATCATCGAAACCTATAAACAGTAGTTCTCAGGTAAATGGCAAATTAAGCTCTGCTACATTTGGACAGTTTCTTACTATCTTCACACATTAAGGGGTCACAATTAGCTGCGACAATTTACAAACTCAGCTCTCCTACATTGACAAATTCAGTTTAGGAAAAAAAAGATGTAGCAGAGCTGATTTTGTCATTATCTTTGCATTATAATAATTTTATGAATAAAGGTAATACAGTATGTTTACCAGCAGTCCCATGTAAACCACAGGTAACCCCATTGTAGTTGCAGGGAGTTGCACAAATTTCAGCTCCAATCCATATCACAAGCTCAGCTCTGCTACATCTGCATTCAATATACTTTCTCATTATGTTTAGCAGTCAGAGATCCAACAGATGTCTGCAAAGTCGCTTTTTTCTTCAAAAGAACCTAATCCTCGGATACAAGTGCGGTATCTAATCTCGGCTTCATGCTTTCATTAATGTCATCAGACTGGACTCTGACTACAACATTGGGGAAATCCCAGTCCAAAGATGTATTACAGATGTAGCAGAGCTCAGTTGGGTGTTTGGTACAACTCAGTGTGCTGCGGGCGGCTTAACAATGTCTAATGACAAATTTAGTTCTGCTACATCAGTGGTAACAAATGTCTGGGAACAAGAAACCTTACATTGTTGCACTTGATGTCACATACAGGGACTTGTGAAGGGTTAATATTCTGCTACCATACATTCCCCATTACAGCAGGCTTTAGTGTCTCTTTACACCTCTCCGTCATATGTCAGACAGCGCACATATCAGGATGTCAACATGAACTGTGCCAATGACAAACTCAGCTCTGCTGTAGACACAGGATCGGTGCAGAGATCTGTGCTAATGACAAGCTCAGCTCTGCTGTAGACACAGGACCGGTGCAGAGATCTGTGGCAATGACAAACTCACCTCTGCTGTAGACACAGGACCGGTGAAGAGATCTGTGCCAATGACAAGCTCAGCTCTGCTGTACACACAGGACCGGTGCAGAGATCTGTGCCAATGACAAACTCAGCTCTGCTGTAGACACAGGACCGGTGCAGAGATCTGCGCTAATGACAAGCTAAGCTCTGCTGTAGACACAGGACCGGTGCAGAGATCTGTGCCAATGACAAACTCACCTCTGCTGTAGACACAGGACCGGTGAAGAGATCTGTGCCAATGACAAGCTCAGCTCTGCTGTAGACACAGGACCGGTGAAGAGATCTGTGCCAATGACAAGCTCAGCTCTGCTGTAGACACAGGACCGGTGCAGAGATCTGTGCCAATGACATGCTCAGCTCTGCTGTAGACACAGGAGCGGTGCAGAGATCTGTGCCAATGACAAGCTCACCTCTGCTGTAGACACAGGACCGGTGCAGAGATCTGTGCCAATGACAAGCTCACCTCTGCTGTACACACAGGACCGGTGCAGAGATCTGTGCCAATGACAAGCTCAGCTCTGCTGTAGACACAGGACCGGTGCAGAGATCTGTGCCAATGACAAGCTCAGCTCTGCTGTAGACACAGGACCGGTGCAGAGATCTGCGCCAATGACAAGCTCAGCTCTGCTGCATCTTCCTGCATGATTCGCCCCCCATCGCTGAGCTACAGCACCTGGATGTGAAGGGTTAATAGCCCCCACAGCTGGAGCAGACCTAGGTGGACGCATCCTTGTCACCAGCTGTCAGTCCTATGTAAATATCGCCGCCCGCTCCTCGGTGATCGCTCCTGCCGCCGCCGGCACGTCTTACCTCGCTCCTTGTTCTGGATGGAGTGCACCACGTCCTCCACGTCCACATGCTTGGCCTCGTCGAAGCTGTGCACGGCCATGTGGTAGCCTTCCTCCTTGAAGGCGGTGTGGACGCCCTCCACCGTGAAGAAGCAGTTCCGCTCCGCGCCGTCGTCGCTGTACAGCAGCAGCGCCCGGCTCCACTTGTGGTAGCGGAACAGCCCGAGGAACATGTCGCCCATCTTGGTGTAGGCCGGGGCCACGCGGGTCAGGTGCGAGTACTCGTCCGCCTTGTGCATGAAGCCCGTGGCCAGAGCCCCGGCGGAGATCATGGGGATGTCCCAGTGGGAGGCCAGCCGGGCCACCGGGGCCGCCGCGTACTCGCACACGGGGCCCAGCACCACGTCCGGCTTCCGCTCCTTCAGGGCGGCGTCCACCAGGCTGAAGAGCGCTCGGTTCCCGCAGTCCGAGTCCCGGTACGTGACATTGAGCGTAAAGCCCGGCAGCAGACTGGCATTGTGCTGCACGGCCCGCAGCGCGTAGTCTATGGCGGGCTGCACCCGGCTGATGGAGAACATGTAGCGGTCATCCCGGGGCAGGATCACCAGCAGGTTCACGGTCTTATCATCGTCCGGGGGGGCGCCCTGTGCTAGGACCACCAGAGCCAGGGTCAGCAGGAAAGAGGTCATCCTTAAAGGGAAAGTGCGGTGGAAGGTGAGCGCTGCTGCTAATCAGGGGTTCGGTACCTGTGTAGCCAGGTGAGCTCTGCTGCTAATCAGGGGTTCTGTACCTGTGTAGCCAGGTGAGCTCTGCTGCTAATCAGGGGTTCTGGATCTGTGTAGCCAGGTGAGCTCTGCTGCTAATCAGGGGTTCTGGATCTGTGTAGCCAGGTGAGCTCTGCTGCTAATCAGGGGTTCTGTAGCTGTGTAGCCAGGTGAGCTCTGCTGCTAATCAGGGGTTCTGGATCTGTGTAGCCAGGTGAGCTCTGCTGCTAATCAGGGGTTCTGTAGCTGTGTAGCCAGGTGAGCTCTGCACTGCTCCTGCCCTTTGTGTTCTGGATCTGTGTAGCTGAGTTCTGATCCTGCCCTGGTGTTCTGTAGCTGTGTAGCCAGGTGACTTCTGCTCCTGCCCCTAATGTTCTGTAGCTGTGCAGCCAGGTGAGCTCTGCTCCTACCCCTGGTGTTCTGTAGCTGTGTAGCCAGGTAACCCAGCTCTGCTCCTGCCCTGATGTTCTGGATTTGTGTAGCCAGGTGAGTTCTGCACTGTTACTACCCCTGGTGTTCTGTACTGTGTAGCAAGGTGAGCTCTGCTCCTGCCCCTTCCTAGGATGTTCTGTAGCCAGGTGAGTTCTGCTCCTGCCCTGGTGTTCTGTAGCTGTGTAGCTAGGTGACTTCTGCTCCTGCCCCTAATGATCTGGATCTGTGTAGCCAGGTGACCTCTGCTCCTACCCCTGATGTTCTGTAGCTGTGTAGCAAGGTGAGCTCTGCCCTGCCCCTTCCTAGGATGTTCTGTAGCAAGGTGAGCTCTGCTCCTGCCCCTTCCTAGGATGTTCTGTAGCAAGGTGAGCTCTGCTCCTGCCCCTTCCTAGGATGTTCTGTAGCCAGGTGAGTTCTGCTCTGCTCCTGCCCCTGATGTTCTGTAGCTGTGTAGCCAGGTGAGTTCAGATCCTGCCCCTGATGATCTGTAGCTGTGTATCCAGGTGAGCTCAGATCCTGCCCCTGATGTTCTGTAGCTGTGTATCCAGGTGAGCTCAGATCATGCCCCTTCCTCTGATGACCTGTAGCTGTGTAGCCAGGTGAGCTCAGATCCTGCCCCTGATGTTCTGTAGCTGTGTAGCCAGATGAGCTCAGATCCTGCCCCTGATTTTCTGTAGCTGTGTATCCAGATGAGCTCAGATCCTGCCCCTGATGTTCTGTAGCAGTGTAGCCAGATGAGCTCAGATCTTGCCCCTGATTTTCTGTAGCTGTGTATCCAGATGAGCTCAGATCCTGCCCCTGATGTTCTGTAGCAGTGTAGCCAGATGAGCTCAGATCATGCCCCTTCCTCTGATGTTCTGTAGCTGTGTAGCCAGGTGAGTTCTGCTCTGCTCCTGCCCTTGTGGTTCTGTAGCTGTGTATTGAGGTGAGCTCTGCTCCTGCCCGTGTGGTTCTGTAGCTGTGTATCCAGGTGAGTTCTGCGCTGCTCCTGCCCCTGTGGTTCTGTAGCTGTGTATCCAGGTGAGTTCTGCTCTGCTCCTGCCCCTGTGGTTCTGTAGCTGTGTATCCAGGTGAGTTCTGCCCCTGTGGTTCTGTAGCTGTGTATCCAGGTGAGTTCTGCCCCTGTGGTTCTGTAGCTGTGTATCCAGGTGAGTTCTGCTCTGCTCCTGCCCCTGTGGTTCTGCTCCTGCCCCTGATGTGTAAGGATTCTCTACGGTAACAGGCTTGTCATTGATGGCACCTCTGCTGTTTGATCTTATTGATTCTTCTTCTTTAGTTTATCCCCAGTTTAAATAGTGTGGCAGCCAAGCCTATTACCACACATGGTGCACTCACTCAGAGGGGGCTTTTTTTTCTCTCCTGAGTTACTCATTAACATTCCCACGTCATCTGTCAGACAGCCGCCTCTTTCTTAAAGCTGTACACACCGCAGTTAGCAGCAGGGTATTGTTTGAACCCCCCCCAAAAAAAAATAAATAAATAAATAAAAAATAAATCTGCATCTTGTGATGGAGCAGGGGGGCCCCTATAGGCGCTTATGGGAACACAGATTTTTCTTGGTATGCAGGCAATCTGCAAAATAATAGAGAGGCATGCAGAGAATGCAGAACATTTCACATCCCCATTCTCCAGAGCCACTTACTGACTCATTCCCTGCGCTGGGAAATATGCAGGTATGTGAGATGGGGGCATGCTGATGTAGCTGAGCTGAATTTGTCATTGAACTCCTAGGATGTGGCAGAGCTGTGTTTGTCATTTACCTCTATGCTAATATATTATGTTCTGACAATATGCCTGTAGGATGTAGCAGAGCTGTTTTTTACGATAACTCACTATGTTATGACATTTTACCTGAAGGATGTAGTAGAGCTGAGTTTGTCACATAATATGATAATTACTCCCTAAATTAAGATAGGTGGGTGTCAAATGTAGCAGTGTTGAGTTTGTCATTGAACTCTATGATAACTCACTATGTCCTAATTTGCCTGCGATTGTCAGTTATGTCTGTGATAACTCTCTAACCTATGAGACGTAGCAGAGCTGAGTTTGTCATTTAACCCTATGATAACTCACGATGCTGTGATAACATACCTGATGGATGTAGCAGAGCAGAGTTGAATTTGTCATGATAACTCACTAAGTTGAGATAATACAGTAGATATAGGTGTCCAATCTAGCAGAGCTGAATTTGTCATATATTTAGTGCTAATAATTTACCTCTGGGACGTAGCAGAGCTGAGTTTGTCATTTAACTCTATGATAATTCACTATTTTATGGTAACATATCTGTAGGAGACCTGAATTTGCCCTTAAATCAGGAAGTTGAGAGAATACACAGCTATTGCTGTGGGATGTAGCAGAGCCGAACTTCAAGATCTAACACTTTATTAATTCATGACATTTATGTAGAGCTGTGTAGCAGAGCTGACATTGTCATTTAACGCTTTGAAAACGCGCTTAGTTAAGATGATTTGTATATACCTGTGGGATATAGCAGAGCTGACTTTGCCATTTAACACTATAATCAGTAAGATAATCTAGAGGGCAGAGCTGTCAGAAGCCGCAGAGTTGACTGTGTCATTCAGCACTATAACAGCTCTTGATATGTAGGAATACCTGTGTGATGTAGCAGAGCCGAATATGTCACTTAACTCTGCGAATCCTCTCTGTTAAGATATGTAGGTTTTGACGGAGTAGAGCTGGGTTGGTCGTCGTGTTTAGTCTTGTGGCGGCATTAATTGGGATTATAAAACCTCATCAGGAATTGTGACAAATACAGCTCTGCTACCATGCATTTTAGTGGCTTATAATGAGGCACAAACTCGTCACTGCTACATCTGTGTCCACATATTATAAATTGGAGGCAGAAACAATCCTCAGAGGGATGTAGCAGTGCTGAGTTTGTTATTGGGGCGAATTTCTGATGCTGATATGACAATGTATGTTACTACACGTGTATCTACTCAGACTGCACAAACTACCTTATATACAGATGTAGCAGGGCTGAGTTTGTTATTGGGCTGATTAAAAAAATGACTTTTTTGCAGGATTCTAATAAGACTGAAACAACTTAAAGGGCTATTCCCAAATTATCACATTTATCCTTAGGATAGGGGACACTTTACTGATCGCTGGGGGTTCGACTGCTGGGACCACCCGAACCCAGTAACCAAGCTCTGCAGCTGTGAACATGCTGGACCTCTGCTCCATTAATTGTCTATGGGACCGACGGAGAAAGCCAAAGGACAGTACACCTGGATTCCAGAGTCCCCATCTTGGGATCACGGAGGGTCCCAACAGTCAGACCCTCACAAACAGTGAGTTATTGCCTAGCCTGTGCATGGAACCCTTTAAATTAATAACCCTTTAATTACGGTGTTTTTGCTCTTAGCATTAGACTGCATGCACACCATACAGATGTAGCAGAGCCGTGTTTGTTATTGCACAGCACCTGTCATGCTGACATCAATGTCTCATCCTGGGTTTTAACTAGTAGTTTAATACAAAATTATCTAAACTAGTAGAGTTATCAGACCGCAAACACAATGTGCAGATGTAGCAGAGCTGTGCTTGTCATTTAGTTATTAGCACTTATCAGGCTGACATCACAGCGTCTTATTTGTCATATTCCAACGATCAAAGTTAAACTTATATTTTGAACTCAGACTGCACAGCATGCAGGTATAGCAGAGCTGAGTTTGCTATCGCGCAGCGCTCTTAATTTCTTTATCGTAAAGTAAATTTTTTTTTCGTATTTTTTACTACGTAATTGAAAGTAAGACTGAAGTATTGCAATAAAGTAACAACTGAGCCCCCAAATAGTGAAATAACACATTCGGCTCTGCTACATCTGAATATTTGTTTTTCTTCTTTTTGTCGGGAAATGAATGCGTTTGTGCTTTGGATGGTTGCGATGAGCGGACGGTGGCGGTCGGAATCCCTGCAGCTTCTGGTATGTTTCAGGGCACGGAGTGGAATTAGCGCCGGGGGGATCGCAGCAGAGTAACATAGTAACATAGTAACATAGTTAGTAAGGCCGAAAAAAGACATTTGTCCATCCAGTTCAGCCTATATTTCATCATAATAAATCCCCAGATCTACGTCCTTCTACAGAACCTAATAATTGTATGATATAATATTGTTCTGCTCCAGGAAGACATCCAGGCCTCTCTTGAACCCCTCAACTGAGTTCGCCATCACCACCTCCTCAGGCAAGCAATTCCAGATTCTCACTGCCCTAACAGTAAAGAATCCTCTTCTATGTTGGTGGAAAAACCTTCTCTCCTCCAGACGCAAAGAATGCCCCCTTGTGCCCGTCACCTTCCTTGGTATAAACAGATCCTCAGCGAGATATTTGTATTGTCCCCTTATATACTTATACATGGTTATTAGATCGCCCCTCAGTCGTCTTTTTTCTAGACTAAATAATCCTAATTTCGCTAATCTATCTGGGTATTGTAGTTCTCCCATCCCCTTTATTAATTTTGTTGCCCTCCTTTGTACTCTCTCTAGTTCCATTATATCCTTCCTGAGCACCGGTGCCCAAAACTGGACACAGTACTCCATGTGCGGTCTAACTAGGGATTTGTACAGAGGCAGTATAATGCTCTCATCATGTGTATCCAGACCTCTTTTAATGCACCCCATGATCCTGTTTGCCTTGGCAGCTGCTGCCTGGCACTGGCTGCTCCAGGTAAGTTTATCATTAACTAGGATCCCCAAGTCCTTCTCCCTGTCAGATTTACCCAGTGGTTTCCCGTTCAGTGTGTAATGGTGATATTGATTCCCTCTTCCCATGTGTATAACCTTACATTTATCATTGCTAAACCTCATCTGCCACCTTTCAGCCCAAGTTTCCAACTTATCCAGATCCATCTGTAGCAGAATACTATCTTCTCTTGTATTAACTGCTTTACATAGTTTTGTATCATCTGCAAATATCGATATTTTACTGTGTAAACCTTCTACCAGATCGTTAATGAATATGTTGAAGAGAACAGGTCCCAATACTGACCCCTGCGGTACCCCACTGGTCACAGCGACCCAGTTAGAGACTATACCATTTATAACCACCCTCTGCTTTCTATCACTAAGCCAGTTACTAACCCATTTACACACATTTTCCCCCAGACCAAGCATTCTCATTTTGTGTACCAACCTCTTGTGCGGCACGGTATCAAACACTTTGGAAAAATCGAGATATACCACGTCCAATGACTCACCGTGGTCCAGTCTATAGCTTACCTCTTCATAAAAACTGATTAGATTGGTTTGACAGGAGCGATTTCTCATAAACCCATGCTGATATGGAGTTAAACAGTTATTCTCATTGAGATAATCCAGAATAACATCCCTCAGAAACCCTTCAAATATTTTACCAACAATAGAGGTTAGACTTACTGGCCTATAATTTCCAGGTTCACTTTTAGAGCCCTTTTTGAATATTGGCACCACATTTGCTATGCGCCAGTCCTGCGGAACAGACCCTGTCGCTAAGAGTCCCTAAAAATAAGAAATAATGGTTTATCTATTATCTAACCAGGACCTCATTATGGGTTGCAGCTTCATCTATCTGCTTTAGAAGTAGACTTTCCATGCTTTCTGTTATATTTGGGGGTTTGTAACAGACCCCAATGAGAATTTTGTTACCATTTTTCCCTCCATGAATTTCAACCCATATGGACTCGACATCCTCATTCCCTTCGCTAATATCCTCCCTTAAAGTGGACTTTAGACAAGACTTTACATAGAGACAAACCCCTCCTCCTCTCCGATTTTTACGATCCTTTCTAAACAGACTGTAACCCTGTAAGTTAACTGCCCAGTCATAGCTTTCATCTAACCATGTCTCGGTTATTCCCACTATGTCAAAGTTACCTTTGAACATTCTTTGGGGGGAACTGTTTTCACACTCTTATCTAATGAAGCTGGAATGAGAAGCCAGCGTCGGGCAGTGGCACTTGGAACGCGCAGTCACTTTCTACAAAAATAAACATTTTTTTTTTTCTAGGGAGGTAAAAAAAAAAAAAATTGGGGAATTTTGAAGTAATGACAAGAAAAACAAGTAAATATATAAATAAAAACAAAAAATATTTGGCTTTGTTTCCAGAAGTATTCGCCTTACGGGAGGGTGAAAGTTCTCATCTGAGAGGCTGCAGAGGAGCTGACTGAGGCGCTTGTTTCCCTGGGAATCTCACCGGAGAGGTAGAGGAGGAGCTGGGGTTACAGTGTGCGCCCTCAGGCCTCCCCGCAGGCTCCAGCTCACACACATACTCCTATGGAGTGATGTAGCAGAGACGAGCGCGCTTTTCATTTTTTTTTTTTTGCACGTCGTGAAGGTGGAGAACAAGATTTTGCCTGGTTTCCTATGTCCAGCCATCACCGATGTATGAAGATCGGCAACGACAAACTCAGCTCTACCCTGTCCATGGGATGCGTTTGTGAAGCTGTGAACTGATATGGCGGCTGTTATACTGTATTATCCATAGGTTTCTGCAAAGAACTCCGCCACAGATATTAGAAAATAAATAGAGAGATGATAGATAAGAGATAAATAGATGATAGATAGATGATAGATAATAGATAGATAGAGAGATGATAGATAAGAGATAAATAATAGATAGATAGATAGATATAGCTCCAGAAAACGAATATTTCTCCCACACAATTATTGCAATCACACATGTTTTATTATACACTTGTTTATTTCCTTTGTGTGTATTGGAACAGCACGGAAAAAAAACACAGAAAAAGGGCAAATTGGACATACAGTACAGACCAAAAGTTTGGACACACCTTCTCATTTAAAGATTTTTCTGTATTTTCGTGACTATGAAAATTGTACATTCACACTGAAGGCATCAAAACTATGAATTAACACATGTGGAATTATATACTTAACTAAAAAGTGTGAAACAGCTGAAATTATGTCTTATATTCTAGGTTCTTTTGCTTTGGTGACTGCTTTGCACTCTTGGCATTCTCTTGATGAGCTTCAAGAGGTAGTCACCGGGAATGGTCTTCCAACAATCTTGAAGGAGTTCCCAGAGATGCTTAGCACTTGTTGGCCCTTTTGCCTTCACTCTGCGGTCCAGCTCACCCCAAACCATCTCGATTGGGTTCAGGTCTGGTGACTGTGGAGGCCAGGTCATCTGGCGTAGCACCCCATCACTCTCCTTCTTGGTCAAATAGCCCTTACACAGCCTGGAGGTGTGTTTGGGGTCATTGTCCTGTTGAAAAATAAATGATGGTCCAACTAAACGCAAACCAGATGGAAAAGCATGCCGCTGCAAGATGCTGTGGTAGCCATGCTGGTTCAGTATGACTTCAATTTTGAATAAATCCCCAACAGTGTCACCAGCAAAGCCCCCCCACACCATCACACCTCCTCCTCCATGCTTCACGGTGGGAACCAGGCATGTAGAGTCCATCCGTTCACCTTTTCTGCGTCGCACAAAGACACGGTGGTTGGAACCAAAGATCTCAAATTTGGACTCATCAGACCAAAGCACAGATTTCCACTGGTCTAATGTCCATTCCTTGTGTTCTTTAGCCCAAACAAGTCTCTTCTGCTTGTTGCCTGTCCTTAGCAGTGGTTTCCTAGCAGCTATTTTACCATGAAGGCCTGCTGCACAAAGTCTCCTCCTAACAGTTGTTGTAGAGATGTGTCTGCTGCTAGAACTCTGTGTGGCATTGACCTGGTCTCTAATCTGAGCTGCTGTTAACCTGTGATTTCTGAGGCTGGTGACTCGGATAAACTTATCCTCAGAAGCAGAGGTGACTCTTGGTCTTCCTTTCCTGGGGCAGTCCTCATGTGAGCCAGTTTCTTTGTAGCGCTTGATGGTTTTTGCCACTGCACTTGGGGACACTTCCAAAGTTTTCCCAATTTTTCGGACTGACTAACCTTCATTTCTTAAAGCTGCTTTTTTCTTGCCATAATACAAATTCTAACAGTCTATTCAGTTGGACTATCAGCTGTGTATCCACCAGACTTCTGGTCAACACAACTGATGGTCCCAACCCCATTTATAAGGCAAGAAATCCCACTTATTAAACCTGACAGGGCACACCTGTGAAGTGAAGACCATTCCCGGTGACTATCTCTTGAAGCTCATCAAGAGAATGCCAAGAGTGTGCAAAGCAGTCATCAAAGCAAAAGGTGGCTACTTTGAAGAACCTAGAATATAAGACATAATTTCAGTTGTTTCACACTTTTTTGTTAAGTATATAATTCCACATGTGTTAATTCATAGTTTTGATGCCTTCAGTGTGAATGTACAATTTTCATAGTCATGAAAATACAAACAACTCTTTAAATGAGAATGTGTGTCCAAACTTTTGGCCTGTACTGTAACTTCACACAAATTTCACAATATTGCAACCCAATATATATTCTGGTAATCTTTATTATATTCAGTTAAGGCACCCAGTGCCAGAGGCAGCAAAACAACCCCAAAATATCTGTGAATCTCCACCATATTTGACTGTAGGTACTGTGTTCTTTTGTTTTTGGTAAACAGTAGAATGATGTGTTTTACCAAAGAGCTCTATCTTGGTCTCATATCTCCACAAGACGCTTTCCAAGAAGGATTTTGTCTTGCATATATTTTGGCAAACTGCAGTCTAGCTTTTTTATGTCTCTGTGTCAGCTTTCGATCATCCTGGGTATCCTGCTATAGCGTTTCATTTAATTGTAATGACGATGGATAGTCTCCGCTGACACTGATGCACCCTGAGCCTGCAGGACAGCTTGAATTTCGTTGGACTTTGATTAGGGCTGCTTATCCGGACTAGCCATCCTTGCAACCTTTCATCAATTTTTCTCTGCCATCCATGTCAAGGCAGATTAGCTACAGTGCCATGGATTGTAAACTTCTTGACTATGTAGCGCACAGTGGAAAAGGAACATCAAGATCTCTGGAGATGGACTTGTAGTCTTGAGATTGTTGATATTTTTCAACAATTTTGTTTCTCAAGTCCTCAGACAGTTCTTTTGTCCTCTTTCTGTTCTCCATGCTAAGTGTGGCACCACAGACTCACAAGGCATCACACGCTTTTAACAAAGTTGTTTACCCACAATTTTGGAAAGGTGCCAACAATTTTGTCTGACCCAATTTGGAAGTTTTGTGTGTAATATGGCCAATTTGCCTTTTTTCCTCTGTTTTTTGTTGTTTCAATACACACAAAGAAAATAAACATGTGTCTAACAAAATATGAGTAATTGCAATAATTTTCTTGGAGAAATACTTAATTTTCTGGAACAATTTAAAGGTTGCCAACACTTTTGGGCATGACTGTATGAGATAGATAGATATGAAATAGATAGAGACATAGATAGATAGTTTCCAAAATATAGAAGCAGATCCCAGATCCTTGACCAGGGTATTTGTATACATAAATGAGAAGAGGAAGTACTTAAAAGTTCAATAGCAAAGTAAAAGTATTTGGACTTTTATAATGCCAAGTCTTCAATTCCAGCTGAGATCTTTTCAGATAGATAGATGATATGAGAGAGAGAGGTGAGAGATAGATATTAAGAAGTGATATATACAGTGAGTACAGAAAGTATTCAGACCCCTTTAAATTTTTCACTCTTTGTTTCATTGCAGCCATTTTGGTAAATTCAAAAAAGTTCATTTTTTTCTCATTACTGCACCCCATCTTGACTGAAAAAAACAGAAATGTAGACATTTTTGCAAATTTATCAAAAAAGAAACTGAAACATCACATGGCCATAAGTATTCAGACCCTTTGCTCAGTATTGAGTAGAAGTGCCTTTTGAGCTCGTACAGCCATGAGTCTTCTTGGGAATGATACAATATGTTTTTCACCCCTGGATTTGGGGATCCTCGGCCATTCTTCCTTGCAGATCCTCTCCAGTTCCCTCAGGTTGGATGGTGGACGTTGGTGGACGCCATTTTCAGGTCTCTCCAGAGATGCTCCATTGGGTTTAGGTCAGGGCTCTGGCTGGGCCGGTCAAGAATGGTCACAGAGTTGTTCTGAAGCCACTGCTTTGTTATTTTAGCTGTGTGCTTAGGGTCATTCTCTTGTTGGAAGGTGAACCTTCGGCCAAGTCTGAGGTCCAGAGCACTCTGGAAGAGGTTTTCATCCAGGATATCTCTGTACTTCGCCGCATTCATGTTTCCTTCAATGACAACCAGTCGTCCTGTCCCTGCAGCTGAAAAACATCCCCATAGCATGATGCTGCCACCACCATGTTTCACTGTTGGGAATGTATTGGGCAGGTGATGAGCAGTACCTGGTTTTCTCCACACATACCACTTAGCATTATCACCAAAAAGGTCTATCTTCTTCTCATCAGACTAGAGAATCTTATTTCTCATAGTCTGGGAGCCCTTCATGTGTTTTTTTTAGCAAACTCTATGCGGGCTTTCATATGTCTGGCACTGAGGAGGGGCTTCCCTTGGGCCACTCTGCCATAAAGGCTCGACAGGTGGAACTTTCTGGATGACTTTGTGGAACTTTCTCCCATCTCCCTACTGCATCTCTGGAGCTCAGCCACAGTGATCTTGGGGTTCTTCTTTACCGCTCTCACCAGGGCTCTTCTCCCACGATTGCTCAGTTTGGCTGGACGGCCAGGTCTAGGAAGACTTCTGGTGGTCCCAAACTTCCATTTAAGGATTATGGAGGGCACTGTGCTCTTAGGAACCTTGAGTACTGCAGAAATTCTGTTGTAACCTTGGCCAGATCTGTGCCTTGCCACAATTCTGTCTCTGAGCTCCTTGGCCAGTTCCTTTGACCTCATGATTCTCATTTGGTCTGCCATGCACTGTGAGCTGTGAAGTCTTATATAGACAGGTGTGCACCTCTCCAAATCAAGTCCTATCAGTGTAATTACACACAGCTGGACTCCAATGATGGAGTAGAGCCATCTCAAGGAGGATCACAAGGAAATGGACAGAATGTGACTTACATATGACTGTCTGAGCAAAGGGTCTGAATACTTATGACCATGTGATATTTCAGTTTATCTTTTTTATTAAATTTGCAAAAATTACTACATTTCTGTTTTTTCAGTCTAGATGGGGTGCAGAGTGTACATTAATGAGAAAATAAATGAACTATTTTGAATTTACCAAATGGCTGCAATGAAACAAAGAATGAAAAATTTAAAGGAGTCTGAATACTTTCCGTACCCACTGTGTATTGATATATTCTGTTATTATGATTCCCCCTAATATTCTTTAAATTCCCTCTCAGAACATCCACCAAAAATGTCCAGTGTTGGTGAGAAGGACCTGCTTATAGTACTGAATCACAGCTTCCGAGTATGGCCGGGATCACACATGCGAGAAACACGTCCGTGTCTCGCATGTGAAATCCAAGCTGTGGCACCGGCATCCAGAGCGGTGCGTGCGGCCTCATAGCAACACATGGAGCCGCACGCTCCGCTCCCAAGTGCCAGCGCCAGAGCTTGGATTTCACATGCGAGACACGGACGTGTTTCTCGCATGTGTGATCCCGGCCTATAAGTGGTGATGGGACTGAACTTTTATGGCCATCAGCACTGGACACATGAGATGAACATTGTGAGTATGTAGCTCAAGGGACTACAACAAGTATGTAATAGCATGGGGCACCATAACAAGTACATAACTGCAACAGAACCTGGCTTATTCAAGGTAATTATATGGCATGAGAACCAAGTTTATATTATAAATAAAGCATAAGAGCCAAGCTAATAACCTAATTGCAGAACCAGATCCAAGCTCATAATTAAAATATATAGCACCAGAACTAATAATATAACAATAATTGATCTGATTACATAAATATACCACAAGAACTGAGCTTATTACATAAATATAGCACCAGGACAAAGCTCATTACATAAAAACAGCACCATAACCAAGCTTATAACAAATATACATCATAAGAACTAGACTCATTTCCGAAACGTAGCACAAAAAATTAATAACATAAATACAGCACCAAAACCTGTGTCGTAACATAAATACAGCACAAGAATCTAGCTTCTTATATAAACACCGCACCATAACTAATGTCATAACATTCATACAGCGTGAGAACCAAGTTCATAACATAAATCCAGTGCTAGAACCAAGTGTATAGTATAAATACAGCACCAGAACCAGGCTCATCTCATAAACATAAATGCAGCACTAGAACCAAACTTAGTCTTAAATATAGGACCAGAATCAAGTTCATAACATAAATGCACCAGCAGAACCAATGTTATAACATACAGTATGAGAATCAAGCACATTACATAAATACAGCACCAGAACCAAACTCATTACCTAAATTTAGCATTGGAACCAAACTCAATATCTAAAATACAGTGAGAGAACTGAGCTGATTGCATAAAAAAGCTCAAGAACATGGCTCATAATAAAAATGTGTAATGAGAACAAAGCCCATACTAAATATGGAATGAAAACCAAGCTCATTACAGAAATACAGCACAAGAACCAAAATTGTAATATAAATACAATACCAGAAACAAACTCTCAGAATTAAAACACATCACCAGAACCAATGTCATTACATATATACAGCCTGAGAACCAAGCTCATTACGTAAATAAAGGACCAGAGCAAAGCTCATAACATAACTTCACCACCAGAAACAATGTCATAACATACATGCACGCAGCGCGAGAATCAAGCTCATTACATAAACATTTTACTAGAACTAACGACATAAGATAAATGCAGTACCTGATTCAAATTCATAACATAAATACAGCTCCAGAACCAAGCAAGAAACAAAATTACAAAATTTAGCATCGGAACCTGTATAATTACCTAAATACAAAACAAAAACATAGTTCATTACATACTGGCATGAGAACCATGCTTAGTACACAAATACATCCACAAGAATTAAAGTTATAATATAAATACAATACCATAATCAAGTTCAGAACATAAATGCAGCACCAGAATCAATGTCATTACATTTATATAGCATGAGAACTAAGTTCATAATAAAATCACAGTACCAAAAGCAAGTTCATAACATAAATACAGCACCAAAAGTTAGCTCATTAGATAAATACACTACCAGAACCAAAGTAATGCCATAAATACAGCACCAGGATCAACTTTATAATATAAATACAGCAGCAGTATCAAGTTCATGACATAATCAAAGAAAAACGTTATTACATATCCAGAATAGTAAAAACACATAAGACACAGGTCTTATGCGTTCCTTAATCATAGCATTACCGAAAAATGGAATATAGAAATGCTTTGCAGGCCAATTATCGTGCAAGACAAGTTCACATGACTTTAGTTGCAAAGTTCCATCTCTGCATTCCCAAATTTCACCCTGGATTTTATTTCTCTATTTTTTTTGTCAAATTCCATGAATCATCAAGCATCACTTGGACAAAAAGAGTCAGTGCAATATCTGCCTGCTTTTGGGACAGTATATTTATCCTTCTATTCTCTTAAATGAGCTAAGATATTATAAGTATTGTCAGGGGGGGCTGAACTCTCATTTACTTCATTATAACTGTGTGACAGGAGCTGTATAGTCATCATCAGAAACTGTGATTGAGTTTCTGTCCTCTTGTGAAGAAATTCATCATGATGACCTACCTGTAGATAACGATACTATGATTTTACAGATAGAAAAGAATAATAATAATAAGAAGATAATACTACCTGATGAATTATAAATATTGGGGGACTAGTGATAAGATAGGTTTCAATATACAAATACAACCTCAGAATCAAGCCCTTGAAATACAAAACTAAAACCAAGCTTATAAACACCGCATCAAAACCAAGCTCATAATTAAAATACTGTCCTAGAACTAAACTCATAACAAGAACATATAACACCAGAACCAATCTCATAATAAATATTGTACCAAACTCATAATAACGGTACAGCATGGAGCCAAGGTCACAACAAGAAAATATACAATGCATAACTAAGCTCATAATACATACAGAACTAGAACCAGGCTTAAAACAAGACCAGAACCAGAATTAAGATCATAATAAAAATACAGCACTTGAACCAAGCTCATAACAACAAAATACAACACAAAATTAAAATGACAAAAATAAAACAAGTACTGAATTGTGGCCATTATCTTTATTTTTTTTCTACCTGGTTTAAAGCCTCATGAATACTTCTCCCAGCTATGGCTTGTTTGTGCAGACTAACACATAAAGTTACACTCTGTAACGCTATAGAATGCAAACTTGAAATACGGTATGTATGTAAGTCGACCCGAGTATAAGCCGAGGCACCTAATTTTGCCACGAAAAACTGGGTAAACTTATTGACTCGAGTATAAGCCGGGTATGCATTGTCCCCTCATTCCTATCCTGGTATGCATGGCTCCCCTTCCCTGTCCTTGTATGCATGGTTCCTATAAAAAAAAAACACATTCTACTTACCTTCCCTGCGTGCCCTTGCTGCATCTGGTTCCGGCGCCAGCAGCAATTCCAGCCGAGCGATCACATGGCCCTGCTCATTAAGGTAACAAATATTCACTCCATGCCTATGGGAGTAGAGAGGCTTCAATATTCATTACCTTAATGAGCAGAAGACACGTGATCGCTCGGTTGGAAGAGCTGCTGGCGCCAAAACGAACGAGATGCAGCGAGGGCACACTGGGAAGGTAAGTAGGATCTGTGCTGGAAGCCGGCGGCTGTGGCTGTAACTGTGCGCGCTATAAGATAAACGAACATTCACTGCCAGCGCAGTGAATATTCATTTCTCTTTAGCAGCGGGCACAGGCTTTCTGAGACAATGACTCGTGTATAAGCCGAGAAGGGCATTTTCAGAGCAAAAAAAGGTCCTGAAAAACTCTGCTTATACATGAGTATATACGGTATATGAAATTGGAATTGATCATATATTGGGCAATTCATGTGTGCCCAGCAGCCACAGCAAGGCGATCTTCTTTTGCTGGGAACCTAATCTAATGTGGTTCCTCTCATGGGCTGATAACCTACATTTATATGGGTAGATAGGATCCTGCTATGATTTAAACCACTATAGGCTGATGGGGGGAGGGCTCAGTCAGTCAATCACAGAAGGATTCTATCCACAGCTATAAATGTAGTCTATCATCCCATGAGAGGAATCACATTAGGATAGGATCCCAGCAATGAAGATCACCTTGCCGTGGCTGTTGGGCATAAATGAATCGACCAAGTTATGAGCTAAGTATATTCATTTTTTCCTATTTTCTAGAGCAGTAATGCAATCCAATATCATATATTTCATGTTTTCATGCTGTAGCGTTACAGAGTACAACTTTATTTGTTAGTGATATATAGAGATGACTATTAGTAAGCACCTGTTCACATCAGTTTTCTGTTTGGAAGTGATGGTCAGTCTTTTTGATATTTGTTTTGTGCAGACCTTAGCACTCAGAAGTTTTTTGCTCTTCGCTTTTGCAGTGCATCCTTGTAGCATGCCCCAGAATATTGTGTTACACACTATATTGCCCCCTAAATATAAAACGTGACACACTGTGTCTCTGAGTATAATACAAGCAAACACGGTGACCCCTGAAACTAATAGTATCACACATAGTGACCCTAAAAATAATAATGGTGCTTTCAAAATAAAAAATGATTTGCACTATAAAGTTTCGATGTTTTAGTAGGATTTTTCTGAAATTTTCTTATTTGCATTTTACAGCAAAAGCCAACGTCCTTATCAGCTGACAACACAGCAAAGGGATCTCATTGTTGAAAGTTACCAGTCAGGAGACGGGTATAAAAAAAAATCTCCTAAGGCATTAGATATAACATGGAGCAATGTGAAGACGTCATCAAGAAGTGGCTTAAATTTGCCACAGCAGTGAAATTACCTAGAAATGGACACCCCTCAAAAATGTATGAAAATACTAAGAAACAATTGGACCTGACGGCTGCTAAAAATCCTACAGGAAATTAAAGGAGTTGCACTAATTTCTGGCAAGTACTGGTTGTATCCGTCATGTGACAACAATCTCCAGTATTCTTCATATGTCTGGCCTATGGGCTAGGGTGGAAAGAAGGAAACCTTTGCTTACAGAAAAAAACATCCAAGCCTGGATTTGTTATGCCAAAACCTACATCAAGTGTGGCAAAAGCATGTGGGAAAACATATTATGTCTGATGAGACCAAGGGAGATCTTTTTGGCCATAATTCCAAAAGAACACTATACACACAGTGAAGCATGTTGGAGGAAGATTTAGGGTTCGTTTTCAGCACCTAGGATTGGTGCTTTAGTCAAGGTTGAGGGAATGATGAATAATTCCAAATATCAGTCAATTTCACATCACAACTTTCAAGCCTCTAATAAAAAGATGTAGAGGGATTTCATGTTTAACCCCTTTCTGACGTCGGACGGAATAGTACGTCTGACGTCAGAATCCCCACTTTGAGGTGGGCTCCGGCTGTGAGCCCACCTCAAAGCCGCGATAGGCATGTGCCCGCAATAGGCGCGGGCAGAATCGCGATCGCCCTATTAACTAGTTAAATGTCGTTGTCAAACTCTGGGCCATCGGGTCGGAAATACGTGCACCGCTGACCCCCATCACATGATCGGGGGTCATCAATGCGTCGGCATGACAACCAGAGGTCTAGTGGAGACCCCAATGGTGGTTGATGCCAGATTGCTGTGAGTGCATTGATCTGAGCATCGCTTCTATGTAGCAGAGCCGATCGAGTGGTGCCAGCTTCTATCCTCCCATGGAGACTATTGAAGCATGGTAAAAGTTAAAAAAAAATTTAATTAAAAATTTGAAAAAAATAAAAAAAACATAAAAGTGCAAATCACCCCCCTTTCACCTCATTCAAAATAAAACAATAAAATCAAACCTACATATATTTGGTATCGCCGCGTTCAGAATCGCCCGATCTATCAATAAAATAAAAGGATTTACCTGACCGCTAAACATCGTAGCGAGAAAAAAAATCAAAATGCCAGAATTACGTTTTTTTTTGGTTGCCACGACATTGCATTAAAATGCAATAACGGGCAATCAAAAGATCGTATCTGCACAAAAATGCTATCATTAAAAACGTCAGCTCGGCTCGCTAAAAATAAGCCCTCAGCCAACCCCAGATGACGAAAAATGGAGACGCTACGGTTATTGGAAAATGGTGCTATTTTTTTTTTTTTTTTTTAGCAAAATTTTGAATTTTTTTTCACCACTTACATAAAAAAGAACCTAGACATGTTTGGTGTCTATGAATTCGTAATGACCTGGAGAATCATAATGGCAGGTTAGTTTTAGCATTTAGTGAACCTAGCAAAAAAGCCAAACAAAAAACAAGCATGGGACTGCACCTTTTTTTTTTTTTGCAATTTCACCGCACTTGGAATTTTTTTCCTGCTTTCGAGTACACAACATGGTAAAACCACAAAAAACAAGGCCTCACAAAAATAAAAAAATGTTATGGCTCTGGGGAGCGAAAAATTAAAATGCAAAAACGAAAAAAATCTCTGGTCATGAAGGGGTTAAGGATGACAACGACCCTAAGCGACCTCCAAATCACCAAAAGAATGGCTTCATTAGAAGAAGATTAACATTTTGGAATGGCCGAATGGCCCAGCCAGAGCCCATACCTGTAGATGGCCTGAAGAGGGCGCTGTACACAGGAGATGATGACAGATCTGGAGCTACTGCAGGGAAGAACGGGCAAACATCACCAATTCTAGATGTGCCATCCCGATAGACTCCTACCCAAAAAGACGGCATGCTGCCTTAAATTCAAAGGGGTTAAGGGTGTGCATATTTAAAAGCTATCACACCACTAGGTGGCGCTCACTGCAGACAGATCACACGGCCCCCATTGAGCACAGCAGTACTATAAATCTGAATGGAGTGTGCTCCCCTTAGTGGCAGTTACAGGTAAACTGAATGTGTCACTTTTTTTTTTTACTTTTGCATTTTCTGGTGTTGGAATGTAGAAAATAATACAGTGATCCATACTAATAAATGAACCACAAACCCTTTATTCACATACAAATGTAAAGTGACAATAGATTTTAATTTCTAAATCAGAGTTCTCCTCTCTGGAGTTCAGATTTTCATTGAAGCTTTCCTTTTTCATTCTATTTGTTACCATCGGTATTTTTTGCTCTTTCATTTAAATGCAGCAAATGTCAATTTCTTGCCATTTGGTCTAAGAGTCTTGTGAAGTTCAAGAGTGCCCTCTAGTGTTTATTTTGGAGGACTGCGAATGTTAGCAATGTTAAGAGTGCAGGGCCACCACCCAAAAAAATGAAAACTAAAGTTTAAAGGGTTAAACAGATTTCAAGGCATCCATGCACAGACTGATATATTCACACATACATAAACATGCAGATAAATATATTTACCTAATACAGTCATACATGTATACACATATACATTGATGCAGATCCATACGGAGCCATCATACACAAATACAGCACATTAACTTAAATAGTCACAGATACATACAGTCGTGGCCGAAAGTGTTGACACCCTTGAAATTGTTCCAGAAAATGACATATTACTCAGAGAACATTATTACAGTTACACATGTTTTGTTATACACATGTTTATATCCATTGTGTATATTGGAATAAGGAAAAAAAAACGAGACAAAAATGCAAGTTGGACATAATTTCACACAAAACTCCAAAAATGGGCCGGACAGAATTGTTGTCACCCTCAATGTAATATTTGGTTGCACCCCTTGGAATAAATAACTGTCGCTTCCTATAACCATCCACAACCTTCTTACTCCTCTCACCTGGAATTTTGGATGATTCGTCTCTTATAAACGGCTCCCGGTCTCTCATATGTGAAGGCGCCTTCTCCCAGCAGAAATTTTAAGGTCTCTCAATTGGTATTCAATGGGATTTAGATCTGGACTCTTTGCTGCCACTTCAGAACTCTCCAGCGCTTTGTTTCCATCCATTTGTGGAGGCTTCTTGAAGTATGTTTGAAGTCATTTTCCTGCTGGAAGACCCATGATTTAGGACACAAGCCCAGCTTTCTGACACTGGGCACTACATTGCGACCCAAAATCCTTTCGTAATCTATATATTACATGATTTCTTGCACACAGTCAAGGCACCCAGTGGCAGCAAAACAACGCCAAAACATATTTGAACCTCCACCATATTTGACTGTAGGTACTGTGTTTTTTACTTTGTAGGCCTCATTCCATTTTCAGCAAACAGTAGAATGATATTCTTTGCCAAAAAGCTCTATCTTGGTCTCACCTGTCCACAAGTTGCTTTCCCAGAAAGATTTTGGCTTACTCCAGTACATTTTGTCAAACTGCAGTCTAGCTTTATTATGCCTCTATGTCAACAGTGGGGTCCTCCTGGGTCTGGTGCCATAACGTTTCATTTCATTCACATGTAGACGGATAGTTTGTGCTGACACTGATGCACCTGAGCCTGCAGGACAGCTTGAATTTCTTCAGAACTTGATTGGGGCTGATTATCCATCATCCGGACTATCCTGCATTGCAACCTTTCATCAATTTTTCTCTGCCATCCATATCCAGGGAGATTACCTGCAGTGCCATGGGTTGTAAACGTCTTGATTATGTGGCGCACCGTGGATAAAGGAACATCAAGATCTCAGGAGATGGACTTGTAACCCTGAGAGATTGTTGATATTGTTCACCAATTTTGGTTCTCAAGTCCTCAGACAGTTCTCTTCTCTTTCTGTTCTCCATGCTTAGGCTGCCATCACACATTCATTATTTGGTCAGTATTTTACATCAGTATTTGTAAGCCAAAACCAGGAGTGGGTGATAAATGCAGAAGTGGTGCATATGTTTCTATTATACTTTTCCTCTAATTGTTCCACTCCTGGTTTTGGCTACAAATACTGATGTAAAATACTGACCAAATACTGCTAGTGTGACGGCAGCCTTAGTGTGGCACCACAGACTCACAATGCAAAGATTGAGTGAACTTCTCCCATTTATCTGGTTTCAATTGTGTTTTTCATATTGCCAACACCTGTTACTTGCCACAGGTAAGTTTGAAAGAGCATCACAACTACATATATGCAGTGATTCACAGATACAGACATACACATCTACACACATACAGTGGGGCAAAAAAGTATTTAGTCAGTCAGCAATAGTGCAAGTTCCACCACTTAAAAAGATGACAGGCGTCTGTAATTTACATCATAGGTAGACCTCAACTATGGGAGACAAACTGAGAAAAAAAAATCCAGAAAATCACATTGTCTGTTTTTTTAACATTTTATTTGCATATTATGGTGGAAAATAAGTATTTGGTCAGAAACAAAATTTCATCTCAATACTTTGTAATATATCCTTTGTTGGCAATGACAGAGGTCAAACGTTTTCTGTAAGTCTTCACAAGGTTGCCACACACTGTTGTTGGTATGTTGGCCCATTCCTCCATGCAGATCTCCTCTTGAGCAGTGATGTTTTTGGCTTTTCGCTTGGCAACACGGACTTTCAACTCCCTCCAAAGGTTTTCTATAGGGTTGAGATCTGGAGACTGGCTAGGCCACTCCAGGACCTTGAAATGCTTCTTACGAAGCCACTCCTTCGTTGCCCTGGCGGTGTGCTTTGGATCATTGTCATGTTGAAAGACCCAGCCACGTTTCATCTTCAATGCCCTTGCTGATGGAAGGAGGTTTGCACTCAAAATCTCACGATACATGGCCTCATTCATTCTTTCATGTACCCGGATCAGTCGTCCTGGCCCCTTTGCAGAGAAACAGCCCCAAAGCATGATGTTTCCACCACCATGCTTTACAGTAGGTATGGTGTTTGATGGATGCAACTCAGTATTCTTTTTCCTCCAAACACGACAAGTTGTGTTTCTACCAAACAGTTCCAGTTTGGTTTCATCAGACCATAGGACATTCTCCCAAAACTCCTCTGGATCATCCAAATGCTCTCTAGCAAACTTCAGACGGGCCCAGACATGTACTGGCTTAAGCAGTGGGACACGTCTGGCACTGCAGGATCTGAGTCCATGGTGGCGTAGTGTGTTACTTATGGTAGGCCTTGTTACATTGGTCCCAGCTCTCTGCAGTTCATTCACTAGGTCCCTCCGCGTGGTTCTGGGATTTTTGCTCACCATTCTTGTGATCATTCTGACCCCACGGGGTGGGATTTTGCGTGGAGCCCCAGATCGAGGGAGATTATCAGTGGTCTTGTATGTCTTCCATTTTCTAATTATTGCTCCCACTGTTGATTTCTTCACTCCAAGCTGGTTGGCTATTGCAGATTCCGTCTTCCCAGCCAGGTGCAGGGCTACAATTTTGTTTCTGGTGTCCTTTGACAGCTCTTTGGTCTTCACCATAGTGGAGTTTGGAGTCAGACTGTTTGAGGGTGTGCACAGGTGTCTTTTTATACTGATAACAAGTTTAAACAGGTGCCATTACTACAGGTAATGAGTGGAGGAAAGAGGAGACTCTTAAAGAAGAAGTTACAGGTCTGTGAGAGCCAGAAATCTTGATTGTTTGTTTCTGACCAAATACTTATTTTCCACCATAATATGCAAAAAAAATGATAAAAAAACAGACAATGGGATTTTCTGGATTTTTTTTTCTCAGTTTGTCTCCCATAGTTGAGGTCTACCTATGATGTAAATTACAGACGCCTCTCATCTTTTTAAGTGGTGGAACTTGCACTATTGCTGACTGACTTAATACTTTTTTGCCCCACTGTATGTAGTCATATACAGTTATATGTGTATATTCACAGATGCATATATATCTACAGATACCTGCACACATATGTACACACAATTACACACATGCAGTGATATCTGCACACGTGTACACAGGCTTTGTCTCATCAGTTTTCTCGCGTGCGCTAGTGATGCATCTCGCCTATTATCTCATCATTATTCTGGCAGGATAATCAGCCTGAGACAAATCTTACATCAAACACATCGAGAACAAGAAGTGATTTATGTGACGGGCGATTCCCTCGCAGCTTCCAATATCTGCTCCACCCATGACAGCGTGTGTACAACAGGTCACACGCTCTGTCCACAACATCCCCCTCTAATAAAGTACGGAACATGAACCCGCGCAGGTCACGGGCCGCAGTTATGTGACTCCAGAGGTAGCAGTCACACCCTGCCCTGGTCCATACGGGGGTCCAAAAACTACGTATCGCACCCATATTGTATGTGGCACATGGTGTGTGGGGTCCTCTTATAGATATTGCATTGGGTTCTCTGGGGTCTGGCCTTGGTGAGGTGCGGAGGTGCCGTTATATGGAGGTATTTCATCCCGGCATATCTGGTCCATGTGGGAGAGATCAAAAAGGTTAGAAAAATTGAAAACTGTTACAGGACAGGAGGAAGCTGAGAGAAGTATTTCTGAGCGTCCTGTGGGAGCATTGGTCATGCCCGATAGTCTGGCACTTGCCGTTTCGTGGAGGAAAGGGTGTTGGAGGAGCCCATTGTTGCCTTCTATAGGAAACTGTGAGGAAGATTTCTCTTGTGAGGAGCATTCCTCTGGAACGGCGAAACCCGCTGCGGTTAGTGAAAGATGTCTGGAAAGGGAGTAGGTGTTTTCTGGGATCACCCTCCCTTCTGGCAGGAGCTTCTGAAAAGTTTACGGCTTATAAAGGACACAACAAACTGTTAGGAAACTTCAAAGCAACGAAAATCCACGGAACGGAAAACATGTAATACTGAAACCATAAACCGTACAATTTACATTAACCCATTCATTTATAGATCCCGTACTGATTTACAGGGGGTTTTACAATAAAATTGTTAGAATATGCCTCCACTTACTGATCTCGGGGGTCTGGTGGTGGGTCATCCCCACTAATCCTTAGATTGAAGATCTCGGGGGTCTGGTGGTGGATCATCCCCACTAATCCTTAGATTGAAGATCTCGGGGGTCTGGTGGTGGGTCATCCCCACTAATCCTTAGATTGAAGGGCTGGCAGCGTTACATTCACTTGAAAAGGACTGTGACCGAAGTAGTAATGGGGGCAATACAATAATTTAGATACAGATGGTACTTTTTCCTTGTCTCTCCCACTAAATGATGTAGATACAGATAGAACTGCCTCCTAGTCCCTTAGTATAAATGGTGTAAATACAGATAGCACTGCCTTCCTGTCACTCCCTGTAAGTGATATAGACACAGACTTGTTTGTCTATTGAGATAATGTCAGCACAGATAGTACTGCTTCCTTGTCTCTTCATGTTAATTATGTAACTACAGATAGTACAGCTGCCCAGTTGCTCCCTGAGAATTATTTAGGCACAGATAGTACTGCCTCCTTGTCTCTTAATGTAAATTATGTAACTACAGATAGTACAGCCACCCAGTTACTCCCTGAGAATTATTTAGGCTAAGATAGTACTACCTCCTTGTCCCTTCATGTAAATTATGTAACTACAGGTAGTGCAGCTGCCCAATTACTCCCTGAAAATGATTTAGGTACAGATAGTACTACCTCCTTATCTCTTCATATAAATTGTGTAAATACAGAGTACTGATACCCAGTTTATCCATGAAAATTATTTAGGCACAGATAGTACTGCGGCCTTGTCCTTTCATATAAATGATGTAAGTACAGAGAGTACTGCTTCCCAGTTTCTCCATGAAAATTATTTTGGCACATAATATCACCTGCTTGTCTCTTCATGTAAATACAGATAGTACAGCCGCCCAGTTTCTACCTGAAAATTATTTAGGTACAGATAGTACTGCTTTCTTGTTTCTTTATGTAGGTTATGTAAATACAGATAGCACAGCCGCCTAGTTTCTACCTGAAAATTATTTAGGAACTGATAGTACTGCTCTATCACCCCCTAGAAATAAAGTGGACAAAATTAGCTCTGCATTCCTCTCTCTCCATGGAAAAGATGTAAATACAGATAGTACTGCCTCCTTGTCTCTTTGTGTAAATACAGATAGTACAGTCGCCTGGTTTCTCCCTGAAAATGAGTTAGGCACAGGTAGTACTTTTGCTCTACCACCCCCTATAAATAAGACGGACACAAATAGCACTGCATTCCTCTCTCCATGGAAAAGATGTACATACAGATAGTAGTGCCTCCTTGTCTCTTTGTGTAAATACAGATTGTACAGCCGCCCAGTTTCTCCCTGAAAATGAGTTATTTAGGCACAGGTAGTACTTCTGCTCTACCATCCGCTATAAATAAGACGGACACAAATAGCACTGCATTCCTCTCTCCATGGAAAAGATGTACATACAGATAGTAGTGCCTCCTTGTCTCTTTGTGTAAATACAGATTGTACAGCCGCCCAGTTTCTCCCTGAAAATGAGTTATTTAGGCACAGGTAGTACTTCTGCTCTACCACCCGCTATAAATAAGACGGACACAAATAGCACTGCATTCCTCTCTCTCCATGGAAAAGATGTACATACAGATAGAACTGCATCCTTGTCTCTTTATGGAAATTATGTAGGCACAGACAGGATCTTTAAACACTGGAGTATACATTTAAACTATTACGTTTAAGGTAAGGCTTATGGCCCCCAAGAAGCCCCTACATTTGCTCTCACTAGGCACCGCCCCAATTAAGTGGTGGGAGACACAGAAGACAACAATGAAGGTACAAGGGTAGAGCTTGTGTAAGTGGAGTCAGGCTTGAAAAATACTGATTTTCTCCACTTCAGACCTAGACATCCTGCTAACAAAAACTGTGCTCTGCATTGCCAGAGTAAATGTGCACTTGCAAGGAAACCTCTCCTTCATAGGTGGTCCTTTCATTTGACTGCGGTCTAGACAAGCTTATCATATATTTATTGTATTATACCAAAAATATGCAAATCAGCGCAGGTTCCAGCCCTGGAACGGTTTCTGTCTATGTTGATATTAGCTCGGAGCTTTCCATAATACACTAATATAGAAGGTCTCGGTGATTCTCCATTAAGTTCTGTTCGTAGAGGAAACCACCGTATGCAGAAAAGCAAATAATGGCGTGAGAGGTGTTCTACCTATATGGCCTCATCACTGGGACCAGATCTTTCTTTCCAAAAATTAAATTGAGTCATAATTATACAGACTTTCCAACCTGCATGGAAAAACGGGGGATATCTCAGAATCATGGAAGGGTTGGCAAATCGCCCCACAGAAGCATCGTGACAACCAAGTGTTTCCCAGTGCGTGGTGCAACATCCAGACGGAGATTTGTCGGGCAAGGAAAGCAGTTAGACATGAAAAATACATTCAGCCGACCAGAAAAACACAAGGGGCACTAAAATGATCAGACCAGTGACATTCGCAAATTGCAGACGTGATAGTCTTGGTATGGGGCAGGAGACATCTGCACTAGTCTGGTCCATAAATTGGTCCATGTAGGGCATGCTGTATTTTTCCCAGATGGACCAAGTGGAGAATAGCCCGTGTGCACCAGCACATAGGCCAACATTCGTTACATGGGAGGTCCATTCTTTCCTGTGAACGTAGTCATAGGTGGAGGTTCTCAAGGTCGAGTTTTGAGCCGACCTCAGTTCTCCTGACCTGAACTCAACAGCCAAATATAGGCCTATGGGACTGTTGAGTTTGGGTCAGATGGTCCACAACTAGAAGCGGTAATAGAACTGGGCATGGCCAGCACAAGGGGCCATGGTCACAGTCCTCTATCAGGTGAGAATTTCTAAATGTTGGGAAGTGTGATGGACACTTGCAACCATTCTATTTTTCACTGGACTTTACAGCAAACCAGACAACAAAAATGGCAGAATACATAGAAGTTAGAACCAATCTGTTAGAGGAGTTCCCGGAGGAGCAGCTTACAATTTCGGCAGATGTGACGTAGCTCTACACAGCGGCTGAGGACACAAAACGGTAGATTTTATTTCAGCACTATGAGAAAGTTGCTTCTTTCTTATTTTAGGTACATTGGAATAAACAGATTTTACAAATTTCAGAAATGAATGTACCCTTTAAGAACAAGTTGCAAAGACCCCAGGAGTTGTCACCCTGCATTTGCCTCCTGTGCAGGGAGTTTCATTTACTAGAATGGGATTGTTTGCAGTTTCCCGTATACTGGTGCTATGGGACGCCATAGGGAACCTTGGTCTGTCTTTCCCATGGTTAGCAATGTTCCCAGATTTTGGACCCCAATGATATGATAAGAGAGGCCCTTTTAACCACTTCCTTGCTGGAATCTAATAACGCAGCTACCCTCTTGAAATCTTAGCAAATACTCTGCCTAATTTAGGAAGGATCTCGATGTCTGGATATAAAGTACATTAGAGCGCGGCGAGAGGAATGTTATGTCGGGTCAGCGCACAATCTGGTTTCAGCAGCTTTCGTGCAGTTCTCTTTGGCATTGCCTCCTCTGTTCTTCAGCACAAACTGTTGGACTCTCATCAAGCAATGTCATTACGGCTTTTCATGGAACTCTCATCATTAGATTAGGAACATTACGCCTCTCATCCCTGCAGATTTCTGATGCGTAAAAGCAAAGACAAATATTCATTTGGCCATAAATACAAGTTATATGGACGGAACCGCCGGAACTAGGACTTTGGAGTTAAAAGTAACCCTGGGGAAGTCGACGGAGACCACTACTGAGTTTGAGGAATATTTATCCGGGAGACCTCATGTGAAATGTTATGTATATAAATAATAAATACATTTGGTGCAAATCGATTTATCTATCCGCGACAGTGATGTGTCCTGATGGTATCCGTGGCTCTTTTGATTAGATATGGCACCACGTCACACGTATGTCACGTTGCGCTTCATTGACAGCTTTAAATTTATAGAGCGAGGGAAGGGTGGAGATAGAGGGAAAACAAGTAGGTGGTAAGGTGCTTTTAAATGTTTGATCGCAACAAGGGGGCACCGAGCACCTCCACTTGGTGTGAACAGTCATTGTGTGCTGACAGAGGGCAAGGTAGTGCATTCTAGTGAAGCGGTGAAACAAGGAAAGTCATGAAGACGGGAGTGGGAAGTATGGATTATGGAGGATTTTAGTCATTAGCAGACTAGAGAGCACAGGTAGGTTGGTAGAAAAAGATCAGGGAGGTGATGGAGGGCAATGCAGCACTGCAGAGAGGACGGGTAGGGTGGTAGACAGAGATGAGGGAGGAGATGCAGAGGAATGCAGCACTGCAGAGAGGATGGGTAGGGTGATAAACAGAGATGAGGGGTTTTGCATCACTATGGAGAGGATAGGTGCAGCTCCCTAGAGAGGATGGGAAGGGAAGGAATCGGGTGAGGGATGTAGGACTGTTCAGCACTTTGGAGAGGTTTCTTGGTGAGATAAGTTTATATTATTATTTGTAGCGGATGGTTAACCAGTGCAGTGTCTGGGATAGGATGGAGGCATCGGTGTAACAGCTGGACGGAAATATATGCCTGGATGCTGCATTCAGGATATATTGGACTGATAAAAAGAGAGAGAGTTGCAGTAGACCAGATAAGAATGAATGAGAGAGAGGGTAAGAGCTTTTGCCGTTTCAAAGATAAGAAAAGGGTGGATTCAAGCAATGTTTTTGGAGTACAGGTGACATGAGTGAGAAAGTGACTGGATATAGGGAGTGAAGGCAAATATAACCACAAGTCAAGGAGTGTGCTGCTTGTGACTTATGGTAGAACCCAGGGCCGGACTGGCCATCGGGCACTTCTGGCAAATGCCAGAAGGGCCGGTGCCAGTAGTGGGCCGCTGCACGCCGACACCCCCTCCACCAGCACCGCCGCATTCAACTGTACCGGCATCTATGATGCCGGTACAGTTGAATGCAATGATGGAGGAGAGAGCGTCTGCTGACACCGCCTCTCCCATCATTCCCCGCTCTGCCTCTGACACTGCGGGTGCACGCGCACTCACTGTGTGCTAGGCATTGCAGCGGCAGTCGCCGAGACAGGAGCAGGGAGCAACGCGGGCACAAGGAGAGGTGAGGAGTGTGTTTTCTTTACTGGACTGTAGGGCCATTCTCGGGGAGGAGAGATGCGGGCTGTGCTGTATACTACTATGTGGGCTGTGCTGTATACTGCTACATGGGCTGTGCTGTATACTGCTACGTGGGCTGTGCTGTATACTGCTACGTGGGCGTACTGTATACTACTATATGGGCTGTGCTATATTCTGCTACGTGGGCTGTGCTGTATACTGCTACGTGGGCTGTGCTGTATACTGCTACGTGGGCTGTGCTGTATACTGCTACTTGGGCTGTGTTATCTGCTATGCGGATTGTGCTATATACTATGCAGGCTTTGCTCTATAATATGGGGGGTATATTATATTCTATGGGGGAGGCCGTGTTATATACTATGGGGGCTGCATTATATTCTATGGGGGCTTAATTTTATATTATGGGGAGGTGGGCAGTATTACAGTATATTCTATGGGGGGCTGTATTAGATTTTATGAGGGATGATTACATCATACTCTGATGGGGCTGCATTATATTCTGTGGGGAGGTGGGCTGTATTATATTCTATTCGGGGCTGCATTATATTCTATGGGGGCTGTATTATATTTATATTCTTTGAGGGGTGATTGCATCATACTCTATGAAGGGGCTGCATTAAACTATGAGGGGGCTGCATTATATTCCATGGGGTGGCTGCATTATGCTCTGGGGTGGCTGCATTATATTCTGTAGGGTGGTGGCTCAGTTATACTATATGTGGGCTGCATTATACTGTATCGAAGACTATGGGGAACACGTTATGCTATATGAAGAACTATGGGGTGCATTATACTATATGGAGCACTATGAGGAGTGTATTATGCTATATGGAGGACTGATCAGTGTATTTTAATATATGGAGGACTATAGGGAGTGTATTATACTATATGGAGGACTGTGGTGCACATTATAATATATGGAGGACTATGGGGTGTATTTTACTAAACAAGTAAAATGCTGCATATTCAGATTGTCGATCAAACTCATTTAGCGGCCTGAACTCAGCGCTTGTAAATACAACCGAAATGCTTTTGTGTGATGTGCAATATGTTAGCACTTTGGGCCCCATTTTAAACTTTGCCTAGGACCCCACTTTGCCTAAAACCGGCCCTGCCTACAAGTGTACAAAGATATTATACAGTCACCATGTGACAAGTGGGCCTGTGTAACTTCAAATGCCAGAGCTGAATTTTAGTCCCAGTCCGGCCCTGGTAGAACCACTCACAGAAATAGAAATATCAGGTTTAGGTAGATTAGGAAAAGGGGGGAAAACACAAGAAATTCAGTTTTGGAAACATTCAGTTTCAGATATACGGAGGACATAATGTTAGAGACCGCAACTCCTCTGAAAAGTACACATAATGGGACCACACAGTGCCCCCTTAAACAGTGCCAGATCAGTGCCCCACCCCCAAAAAAATCAGATTACGCTAAAAAAAAAACCTAAAAAAAATTACTTAAACACTTTAAAGATTCTTATTCATTTCTATTGTACAACCAATTTGCTGTCATATCATCAGTATTTTCAGTGTTTTTCTTCTGCTTCAGGTTTTGAAAAACAGCCGGTGAGAGGAAAGTTCATAAAATCTGCATCAAACGAGGCACAGTCCAATCAAAAGGCTGAAAAGAAAAACTTCAGGAAAAAAAATTAAAAACGCTTCCAAACTGCATCAGGAAACAAAAACTTCTCTTTAAAACTCCCCAAAGATGGCACATTTGGTAAAGAGGGTTCCCACTAGAAAACGCTTTCTGGCCATCTCAAAATAAATCTGTGTGCACATAGCAATAAGAAGTACAAGACGAGAGTCCCCACCGTGCCGCTTCAAAGGATATGCTCACACTGTAATGTAATACCAGGGGGCGACATAACAAGTATGTAACACCAGGGGGCGACCTAACAAGTATGTAACACCAGGGGGCGCCATAACAAGTATGTAACACCAGGGGGCGCCATAACAAGTATGTAACACCAGGGGGCGCCATAACAAGTATGTAACACCAGGGGGCGCCATAACAAGTATGTAATACCAGGGGGCGCCATAACAAGTATGTAACACCAGGGGGCGCCATAACATGTATGTAACACCAGGGGGCGTCATAACAAGTATATAACACCAGGGGGCACCATAACTAGTATGTAACACCAGGGGGCGCCATAACAAGTATGTAACACCAGGGGGCACCATAACTAGTATGCAACACCAGGGGGCACCATAACAAGTATGTGACAGCAGGAGGCGCCATAACAAGTATGTAACACCAGGGGCGTGATAACAAGTATGTAACCCCAGGGGGCGCCATAACAAGTATGTAACACCAGGGGGCGCCATAACAAGTATGTAACCCCAGGGGGCGCCATAACAAGTATGTAACACCAGGGGGCGCCAGAACAAGTATGTAACACCAGAAGGCGCTTTAACAAGTATGTAACATCAGGGGGCGCCATAACAAGTATGTAACATCAGGGGGCGCCATAACAAGTATGTAACACCAGGGGGCGCCATAACAAGTATGTAACACCAGGGGGCGCCATAACATGTATGTAACACCAGGGGGCACCATAACTAGTATGTAACACCAGGGGGCACCATAACAAGTATGTGACAGCAGAAGGCGCCATAACAAGTATGTAACACCAGGGGCGTGATAACAAGTATGTAACCCCAGGGGGCGCCATAAAAAGTATATTACCCCAGGGGGCGCCATAACAAGTATGTAACACCAGGGGGTGCCATAAAAAGTATGTAACACCAGGGGGAGCCATAACAAGTATGTAACACCAGGGGGCGCCATAACAAGTATGTAACCCCAGGGGGCGCCATAACAAGTATGTAACCCCAGGGGGCGCCATAACAAGTATGTAACACCAGGGGGCGCCATAACAAGTGTGTAACACCAGGGGGCGCCAGAACAAGTATGTAACACCAGAAGGCGCTTTAACAAGTATGTAACATCAGGGGGCGCCATAACATGTATGTAACACCAGGGGGCACCATAACAAGTATGTGACAGCAGGAGGCGCCATAACAAGTATGTAACACCAGGGGCGTGATAACAAGTATGTAACCCCAGGGGGCGCCATAAAAAGTATATTACCCCAGGGGGCGCCATAACAAGTATGTAACACCAGGGGGCGCCATAACAAGCATGTAACAGCAGGGGGCGCCATAACAAGTATGTAACAGCAGGGGGCGCCATAACAAGTATGTAACAGCAGGAGGCGCCATAACCAGTATGCAACCCCAGGGGGCGCCATAACCAGTATGTAACACCAGGGGGCGCCATAACAAGTATGTAACAGCAGGAGGCGCCATAACCAGTATGTAACACCAGGGGGAGCCATAACAAGTATGTAACAGCAGGGGGCGCCATAACAAGTATGTAACAGCAGGGGGCGGATTGTAACAAATAGATAAATGGTTGCACTCAATTGTACTAAAGCAAATGAATGTGTGATAGCATAATGGCTTGTGAAATACTGTATATGAAAAAGCACATGAGATGCTTAGCACAAAATTTGGCCAACAAATGTGAGCCCATCCACCAACGTCAAGGTAATCTCATGGATCGGATGGGTCCCTGACCTGACTGCCTAGTATGGACACTTACTTGGTAAAGCCTGCTTATATAGGAAGGTCAGAACCAAATGTGTTTGGATGTAATTAAAATCACAGCAAGGTGAAGGGCGGGGCGTTCAAGTCAGAAAAAATAGTACATAGCAAGTAATAGTAAACTGACTGAACAAAGCACTAGTCTGAACTGGTGCTAACCAAAAAAAGACATATAGCAAATAGATAAATAGCTGCACTCAACAAATGACTGTGTGATATATTAAATGTGAATAGTATAATGGCTTGTGAAATATATGAAAAAACACATGAGATGCTTAGCACAAAATTTGGCCAAAAAATGTGAACACGGCTACTGTGTTCAGGTGTAAAAAAAAAAAAGCACACATATACAGTACATACATATAGGCATACAGTACATACAACATACAGTACATACTCACCATACAGCTAATCCCCAAAGTCCTTGATCACCTGTAAAAAAAAATTAAAAATAGTAAACCAACAATATACTCCCTGATCCGATGTAATCCACTTAATCTTGAGTGTCCCACGACAATCTCCCATGGAGAGCTGTCACATCGGCAGATGCGACTGCTCTCCAGGGGCCCCGGATACAATGACAGAAGGCATCTTTCCGCACTGTATCCCTCCACCGCTGTGAGTACAATACAGTTCATACATTGTCTCCGGTCAGTGTGTCACTGAGGGTCCTATAGAGCTGTCACATCACCTGATGTCACTGTTCTATAGGGGAGATCGTCGTGGGACACTCGTTATTAATTGGACTACGGCGGACAGGTAGTATATGGTTTATTATTTTTTATTTTTTGCAGGCGATCAATGGCTTCAGGGAATTAAGCGTGGTTGTAAGTTTGGTGAAATTAAGAATATTAAAACTTTTTTCTGGCTGTGTCTTTATTTAACTCTTTCACCACTATAGGATTAATAATGGATAGGCCTCTTATTGACCCCTCTCCATTACTAACCAGGCTTAATGTCACCTTACAATCAAAGGTGACATTAACCCCTTATTACCCTATGTGCCACCGCTACACGGCAGTGGGAAGAGAGGGGCTAAGTGCCAGAATTGGCTCATCTTACAGATGCGCCATTTCTGGGGCGGCTGCGGGCTGGTATTTGTAGCCGGGGGGGGGGGGGGGGATAATATCCATGGCCCCTTCCTAGCCTATGAATATCAGCCCCCACGCCATTTTTTAAATTAAAGATATTGCGTGCAGATTTTGTGTGTGTATTTAACTATTTATGTACCATTTTATTAGGTTCATTACTAAATGGCCTTGGTATTATCTATCATCTGTCTGTCTGTCTCTGTGTGTGTAAATATTATTCTTCAATGGAGTATGTAAAATAAGGTTGGACAAAGAAATTACATTACAAATCTATTTTTTTTTTTTGTTAAAGGGCCACCGTCACCCCCCTCCAGCCGTTATAAACTAAAAGAGCCACCTTGTGCAACAGTAATGCTGCATTCTAACAAGGTGGCTCTTTTAGTTTTGTGTTCATGTATTACTAAAATAAAGCATTTTGAAACTTTTCAAAAATACCTGTTTTTGTCCATGGAGGCGGGTCTGAAGCCTCCTCTGTGAAGCGCCCAACAGCCGTCACTCATCTCTTCTGGGGCGATGGTCGCCGCCCCCTGTGCGCTGTTCTTCTTAAATCCGGCGCCTGTGCTGTGCGTGCCTGCCTGGGGCAGGCGCATTGAGAATTGGCAGTCATAGCTCAGATGCCGGGTTCCTGACTGCGCCTGTGCGGGCAGTGCGGCCACCCTGTTACTGAATCCCCGCCCCACACTGTGTTATGCATTATGCACAGTGCGGGGCTGGGATTCCTGGGCAGATTCCTAAACCGACCGACGCTGGAAGGCGGGGAACCTGGGGGAGCGTCTGACAAGCGCAGTGCGCATGCCCAGGAATCCCAGCCCCGCACTGTGCATAATGCATAACAGGGTGGGTGCACTGCCCGCACAGGCGCAGTCAGGAACCCGGCATCTGAGCTATGACTGCCAATTCGCAGGCGCCGGATTTAAGAAGAACAGCGCGCAGGGGGCGGCGACCATCGCCCCAGAGATGAGTGACGGCAGTTGGGCGCTTCACAGAGGAGGCTTCAGACCCGCCTCCGTGGACAAAGATAGGTATTTCTGAAAAGTTTCAAAGCGCTTTATTTTAGTAATACATGAACACAAAACTAAAAGAGCCACCTTGTTAGAATGCAGCATTACTGCTGCACAAGGTGGCTCTTTTAGTTTATAACGGCTGGAGGGGGTGACAGTGGCCCTTTAAATAATAGATCTTTATTTAGGTTACAAAAAATACGCATGAAAATCCACACAAAAAAAAGCATCAAAACCGCACCAAAAACGCGTGGATTGTTACCTTCGTTTTCTGCCAAGAGGTGCAGATTCTGTGCAGAAAATTCTGCAGACAAATCTGTAACATGTGCACATACCCCAAATGTATTCGTGTGTGAAAATAGTGTGGACACAGGTGAGGCTGGCATTATATACAGGGAGACGGCTGCAATAGCTGGTACTGGAGATAACGCTGATCCCTGATATCAGTCCCTGAGATGCCAGGATTTGTTTTTCTTTTATTAAAACATCTAAAGTAAATTTTATATCCACCAATTGATAATACAGTAGCAGGCCCCTAGTGTCCACCCAGTGATAATACCGTAGCACGCCCCCTAGTGTCCACCCAGTGATAATACCGTAGCACGCCCCCTAATATCCACCCAGTAATATTACTTCAGCACGTGCCCTACTGTCACCCCAGTAATAAAATCACAGAGCACCCCCTAGTGTCCCCAAGTGATATAAACCACAGCGTGCCCCCAGTGATCAATGTAGATGTTTGGTACTCGCTGTAAAATCTCTTCAATGGGGGACACAAGAACCATGGGTTAGTGCTGCCACCTGGAGGCTGACACCAACAATACATCTTAACAAAAAAAAAAGTCATCTCAACAGCAGACTATACCTGGCTTGCTAGCACCAGGCCTCATCAATTAGTGAGAAAGCAGTAACATAGTAACATAGTTAGTAAGGCGCCGAAAAAAGACATTTGTCCATCCAGTTCAGCCTATATTCCATCATAATAAATCCCCAGATCTACGTCCTTCTACAGAACCTAATAATTGTATGATACAATATTGTTCTGCTCCAGGAAGACATCCAGGCCTCTCTTGAACCCCTCGACTCAAATACACTGGCAGCAGTGGGATTTGAACCGACGCCTCCAAAGAGACTGGAGCCTAAATCCAGCGCCTTAGACCACTCGGCCATGCTCCCTTTAATAGTAGAAGAAGCAAAGAGAACTAAAGCATTAAGGAATGAAAAAACAACTTACTATAAATGCATGCCCAACCGAGCAATGAAGGGTGCGCGCTGTGTCCCCAACGAAGACTAGGAGAAAGAGAGTTTACGGGGAGTACCAAAAATCTTAATTTCTTTGGTCGCTTCATTGTGGGATACAGGAACAACGAAACATCCAAAACCTGTTTCTGGGGTGGGGACATTAAAAAATACTGCCCGGTCGGCAGGAAGGGTCGCCGACCGGGCGACCCTTCCTGCCAAGATTTCTGCTGAAGCAAAAGAAAGGACACTTACAATGGGTATGGACCGATGACCAAGTACCTGCCTTAGGCTACTTTCACACTAGCATCGGAATCTTCCTGTCGCATTGCGTCGGGCCGAGATTCCGACGCTAGCGTTTGATGTGCCGCACAACGGGTGCAGCGGATGCATTTCTCTAGCGCATCCGCTGCCCCATTGTGAGGTGCGGGGAGGTGGGGGCGGCTAAAAACGTTACATTTAACGTTTTTTGCTCCCTGCGGTCCACCACAACACGGCGCAACCGTCGCACGACGGTTGGGACGTGTGGCAATGCGTCGCTAATGTTAATCTATGGGGCAAAAACACATCCTGCAAACAACTTTGCAGGATGCATTTTTTGCCATAAACAACGCATTGCGACGTATTGCAAAAAACGCCAGTGTGAAAGTAGCCTTAGAGTTGCAGAACAGATGCCGGGTGATGGACAACCCAAGAGGACTCCACAGAATATGTAGAGTGCCCCCTAATCCTGAATAGGGGAATTATAGCCCTTACCCTAAATACTTTGATAATGGTTGATCGATTCCAATGAGCTAATGAGCAGGCCTTTGTGTGTGCTTTCTGAAATGACAAGGAATCGAGACGTCTGAAAGAAGCGGTAGCTGATAAGTAGCCTGGCATGGTTCTAGAACCTTGCCATTGAATGGGGGCAGAAGGATCGACCATGACATAATGGGCAACATTAACCACCAGCCGAGAGACTGATGGATATGGGATGGTAGACGAACGGGTCAATCCAGATAATGCACTGACCCGTTCCAGCAAGACAGAAGGTCGTTCTGTAGGAGTCTGGAATGAAACTGGGCAAACTGAACAGCCTTGAGAGCCACCACCATCTTCTCTAAGACTCTCATGAAGAACCAGGAGAGGGCCCTTTACTGGTGGCCTCAAGGTCTGGATGCCGGACTGAAGAGCTGATCTCTTTTCCGAGAGAAAGACTGTCACCTGGTCTGTGTCGAATAATATCCCCAAAAAATGTAGTCGCTGCGCCAGGACCAGACATGTTGATAGTCCACCCAAAGCAAACCAAGGTGTCCAAGACAATCTTCATGTTCTCCAAGTAAGGCCGGCGTCACACTAGCGAGTTTTACGGACGTATGAGCGCTGAAAATACGTCCGTAAAACACGCATTACACACGGCCCAATTATTCTCTATACCCCAGCTCCTATCAGCCGTATTTTACTGATCAGTATTATACGGCTTTCTACAGCCGTAGAAAATCGCAGCATGCTGCATTTGTCACCGTATTGCGCAAAAAAATCGCCAATGAAAGTCTATGGAAGCCAGAAAAATACGGATTACACACGGACCAGCAGTGCGACTTACGAGAAATACGCAGCGGTGTTAGAGAGAAAAGCCGGCAATTCTGTGCGGTGTACAGTAAAATCACGCTGACAGCTTACAGTAGAATAGGTAGAATAAATGTGTACACATAGAATAGGTATGTATATATATATATATATATATATATCAGTGAGACACATATATGTATATATATATATATATATATATTAATATTTCATACAGCGCTAGATAGCTTTAAAGCCGGTAATTCAATTGCCGGCTTTTGCTATCTCCTTCCTAAACCCGACTTGATATGAGACATGGTTTACATACAGTAAACCATCTCATATCACCATTTTTTTGCAGATTCCACACTACTAATGTCAGTAGTGTGTATGTGCAAAATTTGGCCGTTCTAGCTATTAAATTAAAGGGTTAAATGGCGGAAAAAATTGGCGTGGGCTCCCGCGCAATTTTCTCCGCCAGAGTAGTAAAGCCAGTGACTGAGGGCAGATATTAATAGCCTGGAGAGGGTCCATGGTTATTGCCCCCCCCCCCCCCCGGCTAAAAACACCTGCCCCCAGTCACCCCAGAAAAGGCACATCTGGAAGATGCGCCTATTCTGGCACTTGGCCACTCTCTTCCCATTCCCGTGTAGCGGTGGGATATGGGGTAATGAAGGGTTAATGTCACCTTGCTATTGTAAGGTGACATTAAGCCAAATTAATAATGGAAAGGCGTCAATTATGACACCTATCTATTATTAATCCAATAGTAGTAAAGGGTTAAAAAAAAAACAACACATTATTAAAAATTATTTTAATGAAATAAAAACAAAGGTTGTTGTAATATTTTATTCTACGCTCAATCCATCTGAAGACCCTCGCTCTGTAACAAAGAAAAAATAATAAACCAACAATATACATGCCTTCCGAAGATCTGTAACGTCCCACGATGTAAATCCATCTGAAGGGGTTAAAATATTTTACAGCCAGGAGCTCTGCTAATGCAGCGGTGCTCCTTGCCTCAAAACCCCGGAGAATGAAGGTAAAGTAGGTCAATGACCTATATTTACCTTCATTTGCGGTGAGGCGCCCTCTGCTGGTTGTCCTCATATGAACTCGAGCCTGGGAGCTTTCTAGGAAAGTTCCCACGCTCGAGGAACAACCAGCAGAGGGCGCCTCACCGCGAATGAAGGTAAATATAGGTCATTGACCTACTTTACCTTCATTCCCCGGGGTTTTGCAGCCACGAGCACCGCTGCATTAGCAGAGCTCCTGGCTGTAAAATATTTTAACGCCTTCAGATGGATTTACATCGTGGGACGTTACATATCTTCGGAAGGTATGTATATTGTTGGTTTATTATTTTTTCTTTGTTACAGAGCGAGGGTCTTCAGATGGATTGAGCGTAGAATAAAATATTACAACAACCTTTGTTTTTATTTCATTAAAATAATTTTTAATAATGTGTTTGTTTTTTTTAACCCTTTACTACTATTGGATTAATAATGGATAGGTGTCATAATTGACGCCTCTCCATTATTAATCTGGCTTAATGTCACCTTACAATAGCAAGGTGACATTAACCCTTCATTACCCCATATCCCACCGCTACACGGGAATGGGAAGAGAGTGGCCAAGTGCCAGAATAGGCGCATCTTCCAGATGTGCCTTTTCTGGGGTGGCTGGGGGCAGATGTTTTTAGCCAGGGGGGGCAATAACCATGGACCCTCTCCAGGCTATTAATATCTGCCCTCAGTCACTGGCTTTACTACTCTGGCGGAGAAAATTGCGCGGGAGCCCACGCCAATTTTTTCCGCCATTTAACCCTTTAATTTAATAGCTACAGAGCCCAATTTTTGCACATACACACTACTAACATTAGTAGTGTGGAATATGCAAAAAGAATGGGGATATGAGATGGTTTACTGTATGTAAACCATGTCTCATATCATGTCGGGTTTAGGAAGGAGAAAGCAAAAGCCGGCAATTGAATTACCGGCTTTAAAGCTATCTAGCGCTGTATGAAGTAATAATATATATACACATATATGTGTCTACTGACATATATATATATATATATATATATATATATATATATATATATATAACAGTATATATGTTTGTTTGTTTGTTTTTTACACATGGATCCCTTGTATAGCCGTATGTCGGTTTTGCAAGCCTGCAAGAAAAACACGCAGTACGGATGCCATACGGATTACATACGGAGGATGCCATGCACAAAATACGCTGACACACCCTGCCTAAGGAGGAACTACGGACCACTATTTTGGGGACTTTTCAGCGTATTACGGCCTTAATATACGGACCGTATTGTCTTACGCCGAGTGTGACGCCGGCCTAAGAAGGAGCCTTTATGACAATATCCTCTAGGTACGGGATGTTACAGTCCCTATGGTACAAAGCAGCGCCATAACTGGGGCCAAGACCTTTGTACAAACCCTGGATGCTGTGGCCAAGGCAAAGCGAAGGGCCACAAAATGAATATTTATCATGATCATGAACACAGCAGCTGTCAGAGGTGGTGCAGAAAGTAATACATCAGGGTAATAATAAAAATAATAGTCAATGTCAGAAAATATATTTTAGGAAAATAACGCACCTGAAACAAGCGTGTAATGATGTATAGTGGCTCTAACATACCTAATGAATCAAAGAAGACCTACAAAAAGGCTACATAGCCAAGAATGAGAGTATAAATATAAGCTTATTATTACATTTTAAGAGACAAATGTTAAAAATATGGAAAACACTAGAGGGCGACAAACAGCAGGAGGAGATAAAATGTCACCTATAATTCAGCATGTGTGGATGTAAGTGGTGAAGTATAATAATAATACAGAAGAACATTAACTATAGTGGCACTGTATGTATAGATATGGACATGTGCAGCAAGAATTAAGTAACTGATGTAAGCATATTACGCTGTATGTACGGTAAGGAAGAAAGCCTCCGTTATTGGGTCATGTACTCCTCCTGCTGGAATGGCGTCTCCCCCAACTTGCGTTTTGGTTCAAGCCTTAGTCGGGGTCATTTATTCCTCCTGATGATATAGAGCCAGGTCCAACGCATGTTTCGATGCAAGGCTTGGTCAGTGAATAATGTCCTCTTTCTGCCGAAACGGCGCCAACCCTAGTAATGTATGTTTCGGCGTAAGCCTTCATCAGGGGTCATAAACTAGTCCTAATGTACGTTTCCGCACTAGCATTTGCCATGGTGTCATGTCCTCCTGCTGCTAGAATGATGCCATCTGTAATACGCGTTTTGGCGCTAGTCCCCTGACAAAGGCTCCTGCGCCGAAATGCACATTTGTGCTGGCGCCATTCCAGCAGCAGGAGGAGGACGTGCATGGCTAAAGTTGACTTTGATACTTCATTCTGGATGTTATTTCACTTTCTTCCTTACCGTACATACAACCTAATATTCTTACATCAGTTACTTACCTCTTACTGTACATGGTCATATCTATACTCACTACTATACTTAAGGATTGTTACGCGCGCAGGTGGCGGACGTGGTTCGTGAACCCACTGTGCCACAGACTGGTCCTACCCTGGAGGGGCGCGATTAAGCAGTTACCTTGGTGTTCACTGGAGCCTCTAGTGGTGAGGTCAGGCTTGTGCGGTAGGTAGCTGCCAGGTACTACTCCAGGGCGACGTCCGGCAGTAGCAGCTGACGCCAAGGGTCTAAGCCATTAATCCAGACTCCTGGACAGGACAGGACATCCACTGGATCAAGTTCACACTGAGCAGCAGGACGGGTTCAGACTATGCTGATAGGACGGCCACAGGGACAATTTCAGACTGTACACTCTCCAGATAGCAGACGGGACGGCCACAGGGGCAGGTTCAGACGGTGCCAACAGGACGGCCACAGGCACAGGTTCAGACTGTGCCAACAGGACGGCCACAGGGACAAGTTCAGACTATGCCAAGAGGACGGCCACAGGGACAGGTTCACACTATGATGACAGGATGGCCACAGGGACAGGTTCAGACTGTGCCAACAGGATAGCCACAGGTTCACACTATGATGACAGGAAGGCCACAGGGACAGGTTCAGACTGTGCCAACAGGATGGCCACAGGGAAAGGATCAGACTGAGCCAACAGGATGGCCACAGGGACAGGTTCAGACTGAGCTAACAGGATGGCCACAGAGACAGGTTCAGACTGAGCAAACAGGATGGCCACAGGGACAGGTTCACACTATGATGACAGGACGGCCACAGGGACAGGTTCAGACTGAGCCAACAAGATGGCCACAGGGACAGGTTCAGACTATGATGACAGGATGGCCACAGGCACAGGTTTAGACTGAGCCAACAAGACGGCCACAGGGACAGGTTCACACTATAATGACAGGATGGCCACAGGCACAGGTTTAGACTATGATGACAAGACGGCCACAGGGACAGGTTCAGACTAAGCCAATAAGACGACCACAGGGACAGGTTCAGACTATGATTACAGGACGGCCACAGGCACAGGTTCACACTGCCAACAGGATGGCCACAGGGACAGGTTCAGACTATGCCAACAGGATGGCCACAGGGACATGTTCAGACTATGCCAACAGGACAGCCACAAGGACAGGTTCAGACTATGCCAACGGGATGGCCACAGGTTCACACCATGATGACAGGACGGCCACAGCGACAGGTTCAGACTATGATGACATGACGGCCACAGGCACAGCTTCAGACTATGCCAACAAGACAGCCACAGGGACAGGTTTAAACTATGTCAACAGGACGGCCACAGGGACAGGTTCAGACTATGCCAACAGGATGGCCACAAGGATAAGTTCAGACTATGCCAACAGGATGGCCACAGGGACAGGTTCAGACTATGCCAACAGGACGACCACAGGGACAGGTTTAAACAATGTCAACAGGATGGCCACATGTACAGGTTCAGACTATTGAAATAGAATAGGGGTAACCATGAGCAGCAAATATCTATGAAGTCGCATCTGGGAGAAAAGTGAACAAAATATATAAATATATAAAAGGCAATTACTCCCAGTTATGCTAGTGCCGCCCTAATATCGGACCAAGACGGTTATCAAAAAACATAATTTGAAAGAAAGGAGGAGGAAATAAATCCAACAAAGATAACCTTTTGTCTTTAATAGTAAAATTGCTTTATTTTAAAGTGCATGGCAAAAAGGAGACAGTGATGACAACAGAGTCATCCAAATGTGTCTAAAAACAATAAGTATGAAAGGGACACTGGATACACTAGAACACCTTGCCTACTGACCCATACTAGGAAAGTAACAGTAGTTAACATTTAGAGTCAAAATTATAACACCGCAAGGGGACACAGCCTATAGTACCATTAACTGGTGTACAGAGACACCCCATCTCATATAAACATGGCGCAATGTGAACATGTCGTACAACATTATAAAGTGCTGGCAGGCTATATCACAATAAGACAGGTAGTTAATACATCACCCCAGGATCGGTGCAGCACAGGTGCAGTGTCACAGTGTCCGCCCCAACGCGCGTTTCGGAACACCTTCGTCAGGGGGCGCATAGAGAATGATCAGAAATGAGCAATATAAAAAGGCCAGAAACCGGAAGTGAACCGGAGCTATAACCCGGATGTATCTACGCATCTCATAGCAACCGCCGGCATAACAGAGGGGGACGGCATCATCCAGGCCATGCAGATCGATACACGTGGGGCCCCACAGGATCAACCCACAATGAGCACCGGATCTCCGTCCTCCAAAGAAAGAGCCAGGCGGGCGCATGCGCGGTAGCCTACTTGAAGTCGAAAGTGCCATAAAAGATACTGGCCCCGGCCGGAAACAGAGTATGACAAGATATGTGGGTAGCGAATCGCTATTCTCCCAAGGAGGACCAAGTGGGCGCATGCGCGGTGGCACTTCTGAAGGCAAAGATACAAAACAAGGTATTAGAAAGGAGGGGTAAAAAAGGGGGAAGAAAAGGGAAAAACCCCAGGGCAAAACATGGTGATCACTATGGGCAAAGAATGACGCATATAATATAAAGCCCGTAAACACCACACACGCGATGTATAACCCAATTAGTCCATACACGGGGAGATCAGAAGACATAAGGGGTCCATTATAAAACTGACTCAGTGCATACAAAAAGATTGTCATATATAACGATTAGCTCATTTAAAAATTAACTTAGATAATGAAGTAATAACAAGTGTAACAATATAATGAGTCCATATGTTAATTCAATGTAGAGATACACATCTCCAGATGTCTTCTTTTTTATGTACAGCCCGGATGGTGTCCGCGATGGCGACAATGCAGCAATTTTCAACGGTTCATCCTTCTTCAACGCCTTACTATTCCACCATCTCCCCTCAGATTCTCCGGAGTTATAAAGCTCAGGTAAGATGGAATCACTTCATGGAAATGGCCACAAATTATATAGGGTACTAAAACTAAAAATGAATAAAGCATTAAAAACAAATAAGATAAACAACAGTTGTCAAAATGGGGAGAAGAAGCTCCATAGTCAAATGATCACACGAACGGGGCAAAACTTAAATTTTCATTAAGACCCAGGGGATAGGTTGTCCGCAGGGTCCATATCCATTTCGATTCGAGACGTGCTAGTCTAGTAGTAAGTTTACCACCTCTAATGCCCACATCGAAGCTATCGATACCTCTGAATCTAATCAATTTTCCATCACACCCGTGATGTTCCCTGAAATGTCTAGGGAGTGATTTTAATTCTGCGCTATCAGGAGTATGATTTGCTGCTGCCTCAATACCACGCACATGTTCGCGAACGCGAACCTTAAATTGGCGGGATGTAAGCCCCACATAAATTAAGCCACAAGGGCACGTGGCGTAGTAGATGACAAAACGAGTAGTGCAGTCAATCCTCTTTCTGATGTTAAATGTATTTTCTCCACTAGAATCAGAGAAAACACAGGTACGATCCATATTGGGGCATGCCACGCAGTGGCCACAAGGGGAGGAGCCATAGCGAGGAGGAATGCTATCAAGAAAAGTCACTTTAGGTATCCCCTCATAGTGACTTCTCGTAAGATGATCCCTAAGGTTCCTCGCACGCCTAAAGGAAATAAGAGGACGGTCAGGTAGAATCTTAGAGATGGTTTTATCTACCTTAAGAATGTGCCAGGATTTGGATAATGCCTCACGGATCTGGGAGGCACGGGAATTGAAATTGGTCACAAATCGTAACTGCCTGTCCGCATGTCTAAATCTCCCAGATGGTTGATTATAGATCAAAGACTCACGGGAAACAGACCTAGATCTATTATAGGCCCTTTTTATAGACCGCTTACTGTACCCGCGACTAAGAAATCTGATTCGCAGTTCTTTGGCCTGCTGCTCGAAATCCGACTCGGTCGAGCAGATCCTCCGCAAGCGGAGAAACTGCCCGACCGGCACGGCTCGAACAATATGTGGTGGGTGACAAGATGATGCGTGTAGCAGAGAATTTGTGGACGTCGGCTTCCGGAGCAGGTCAGTTTGAAGAAAACCGAGATGGTCCTTCTTGATAGTGACGTCCAGGAATTCCACCGTCTCCCTACTACAATATGTAAGATGAATATTTAAATCATTAGTGTTCAAAGCGTCTATAAATAAAGAAAACTCATCAGGGGATCCCTGCCAGATCATGAGTATGTCGTCAATGTACCGGGCCCAAAGAAGGACCCGGTCCATTGACGGCCCCCGATCCGACAGGAAGAGGTCCCTCTCCCACAGCCCCAGGAACAGGTTAGCATAGGAGGGCGCAAAGGCCGCTCCCATGGCTGTTCCCTGGAGCTGCAGGAAGAAGGACCCCTTAAAAACAAAAAAATTATGAGTAAGGGCAAACTCAAGCAATTCCAGCAAAAACTTTCCAAAATCAGAGGAGGAACCGGACAGACCGAGGAAGAAACGTACAGCATTCAGCCCGTCTTTATGTTTTATGTTCGTATATAATGATTCGACGTCGGCTGTCGTCAAAATTGTATTCTCGTCCAAATGGACTGAGTCAATTCTCTTGAGGAGCTCGCCAGTATCCTTCAGAAAGGAAGGTAAGTTTGAAACCAAGGGTTGAAGATGGAAGTCAATCCACTGATTGACATTCTCGAGGAAATTCCCATTACCTGATATGATAGGTCTGCCAGGTGGCACCGACACATCCTTATGCACCTTGGGAAGGAGATAGAAGGTCGAGACGGTTGGTTCAATAACACGGAGTGCTAGAGAAAGTTCACTAGTGATAACACCTCCGGCGACAGCAGCATCCAAAATAGCATCCAGTTGTGCACTGAAGGCCGACAAGGGATTAAAGGTAAGCTTTTTATAGCAAACGATGTTATGTAATTGCCTAAAAGCTTCCCTTTCGTACATTACTTTGGGCCAAATGACCACATTACCTCCCTTGTCGGCCTGTTTCAGTACAACATCCGGAATGCCCTTCAGGTACCGCAATCGTGACCTTTCTTCCCTATTTAGATTGTCCTTCCCAAGGTGCTGTGGTATTTTAAGGAGATCCTGGGTAACCACCTGGACAAACATATCAATGGGAGCACATGTAGAAAGTGGAGGAAATTTCTTAGAACGTGGTTTAATAACAGATGGAACCTTACCTCCCTCCGCGATGTTTTCCCTGGAGAGCTCCTCAAGTGTCCTCAGTGTATCCTGCTCCTCCTCTGTAGGGAATAGTTGGTGCAGGTTGTCATCAAAAAAGTAACGTTTAAACAATAATGACCGAGCAAAGAGATGAAGATCCTTAATAACAGAAAAAGTGTCAAGACCCACCACCGGGGAGAATGAAAGCCCCCTACTTAGTAAGGACAAATCAGATGGAGAAAGAACATGATCGCTAAGGTTAATCACCTTATTGTCCTTCACCGAGCGGTCAGGTGAATGTGGAGCACGTCGTTTATAGGGATGATACCCCCGTGCTCTGCTCCCAGTGGCACCAGATCTTGTAGTCATTGAATATGAGGAAACATCAGACTGTTCACTCAGGGAGGAAATAGAGGTCACTGATGGCACATGTTTGAGGTGCTGTTGGATTGGTTTAGTCTTCCTCCATAAATATACTGTACGTTGTTGGTAATCCCTCTGATCACGGTTAAATTTATTAATTTGAGACTCATGAATTTTCTTGACTGTTAAGTCAAGGGTTTTTTCCAAATTGAGGTCAAAGGTTTTAATTTTATCAACGGGACAACCAGCCCGTAGTTCATTTTGTGTTGAATCTATTAATTTGTCAAGTTTACAAATATTATTCGAATTGAGGCCAATCAATAATTTAATTATTGAAGATGAACACGTGCCGCAAATATCCTCCCAATCAGAGACAAACTGGGCATCTTCCACCGGAAAGGTGGGAATCACACGAACTCGAAGCCCCCTTGGGATCATATTGGATGCCAGATACTTCTCAAGGAACGCCCGGTTCCACCACAATTTCGTTCTTTTGATTAGTAAATCTTGAATGGAGGAACACAAGTCATCCCACTTGCGATCATCAGACTGTGGAGCACTCACACTGCCTCCAAACACCTGTTCCACTTGGCCTAACCAGGCCTTCTCTTTAGCTTTATAATCCATAAGGATACCACCAAAACCTGTGCAAAACACAGTAAGCATAAATTGAAATAGAATAGGGGTAACCATGAGCAGCAAATATCTATGAAGTCGCATCTGGGAGAAAAGTGAACAAAATATATAAATATATAAAAGGCAATTACTCCCAGTTATGCTAGTGCCGCCCTAATATCGGACCAAGACGGTTATCAAAAAACATAATTTGAAAGAAAGGAGGAGGAAATAAATCCAACAAAGATAACCTTTTGTCTTTAATAGTAAAATTGCTTTATTTTAAAGTGCAGGGCAAAAAGGAGACAGTGATGACAACAGAGTCATCCAAATGTGTCTAAAAACAATAAGTACGAAAGGGACACTGGATACACTAGAACACCTTGCCTACTGACCCATACTAGGAAAGTAACAGTAGTTAACATTTAGAGTCAAAATTATAACACCGCAAGGGGACACAGCCTATAGTACCATTAACTGGTGTACAGAGACACCCCATCTCATATAAACATGGCGCAATGTGAACATGTCGTACAACATTATAAAGTGCTGGCAGGCTATATCACAATAAGACAGGTAGTTAATACATCACCCCAGGATCGGTGCAGCACAGGTGCAGTGTCACAGTGTCCGCCCCAACGCGCGTTTCGGAACACCTTCGTCAGGGGGCGCATAGAGAATGATCAGAAATGAGCAATATAAAAAGGCCAGAAACCGGAAGTGAACCGGAGCTATAACCCGGATGTATCTACGCGTCTCATAGCAACCGCCGGCATAACAGAGGGGGACGGCATCATCCAGGCCATGCAGATCAATACACGTGGGGCCCCACAGGATCAACCCACAATGAGCACCGGATCTCCGTCCTCCAAAGAAAGAGCCAGGCGGGCGCATGCGCGGTAGCCTACTTGAAGCCAAAAGTGCCATAAAAGATACTGGCCCCGGCCGGAAACAGAGTATGACAAGATATGTGGGTAGCGAATCGCTATTCTCCCAAGGAGGACCAAGCGGGCGCATGCGCGGTGGCACTTCTGAAGGCAAAGATACAAAACAAGGTATTAGAAAGGAGGGGTAAAAAAGGGGGAAGAAAAGGGAAAAACCCTAGGGCAAAACATGGTGATCACTATGGGCAAAGAATGACGCATATAATATAAAGCCCGTAAACACCACACACGCGATGTATAACCCAATTAGTCCATACACGGGGAGATCAGAAGACATAAGGGGTCCATTATAAAACTGACTCAGTGCATACAAAAAGATTGTCATATATAACGATTAGCTCATGTAAAAATTAACTTAGATAATGAAGTAATAACAAGTGTAACAATATAATGAGTCCATATGTTAATTCAATGTAGAGATACACATCTCCAGATGTCTTCTTTTTTATGTACAGCCCGGATGGTGTCCGCGATGGCGACAATGCAGCAATTTTCAACGGTTCATCCTTCTTCAACGCCTTACTATTCCACCATCTCCAATCAGATTCTCCGGAGTTATAAAGCTCAGGTAAGATGGAATCACTTCATGGAAATGGCCACAAATTATATAGGGTACTAAAACTAAAAATGAATAAAGCATTAAAAACAAATAAGATAAACAACAGTTGTCAAAATGGGGAGAAGAAGCTCCATAGTCAAATGATCACAAGAACGGGGCAAAACTTAAATTTTCATTAAGACCCAGGGGATAGGTTGTCTGCAGGGTCCATATCCATTTCGATTCGAGACGTGCTAGTCTAGTAGTAAGTTTACCACCTCTAATGCCCACATCGAAGCTATCGATACCTCTGAATCTAATCAATTTTCCATCACACCCGTGATGTTCCCTGAAATGTCTAGGGAGTGTTTTTAATTCTGCGCTATCAGGAGTATGATTTGCGAATCAGATTTCTTAGTCGCGGGTACAGTAAGCGGTCTATAAAAAGGGCCTATAATAGATCTAGGTCTGTCTCCCGTGAGTCTTTGATCTACAATCAACCATCTGGGAGATTTAGACATGCGGACAGGCAGTTACGATTTGTGACCAATTTCAATTCCCGTGCCTCCCAGATCCGTGAGGCATTATCCAAATCCTGGCACATTCTTAAGGTAGATAAAACCATCTCTAAGATTCTACCTGACCGTCCTCTTATTTCCTTTAGGCGTGCGAGGAACCTTAGGGATCATCTTACGAGAAGTCACTATGAGGGGATACCTAAAGTGACTTTTCTTGATAGCATTCCTCCTCGCTATGGCTCCTCCCCTTGTGGCCACTGCGTGGCATGCCCCAATATGGATCGTACCTGTGTTTTCTCTGATTCTAGTGGAGAAAATACATTTAACATCAGAAAGAGGATTGACTGCACTACTCGTTTTGTCATCTACTATGCCACGTGCCCTTGTGGCTTAATTTATGTGGGGCTTACATCCCGCCAATTTAAGGTTCGCGTTCGCGAACATGTGCGTGGTATTGAGGCAGCAGCAAATCATACTCCTGATAGCACAGAATTAAAATCACTCCCTAGACATTTCAGGGAACATCACGGGTGTGATGGAAAATTGATTAGATTCAGAGGTATCGATAGCTTCGATGTGGGCATTAGAGGTGGTAAACTTACTACTAGACTAGCACGTCTCGAATCGAAATGGATATGGACCCTGCGGACAACCTATCCCCTGGGTCTTAATGAAAATTTAAGTTTTGCCCCGTTCTTGTGATCATTTGACTATGGAGCTTCTTCTCCCCATTTTGACAACTGTTGTTTATCTTATTTGTTTTTAATGCTTTATTCATTTTTAGTTTTAGTACCCTATATAATTTGTGGCCATTTCCATGAAGTGATTCCATCTTACCTGAGCTTTATAACTCCGGAGAATCTGAGGGGAGATGGTGGAATAGTAAGGCGTTGAAGAAGGATGAACCGTTGAAAATTGCTGCATTGTCGCCATCGCGGACACCATCCGGGCTGTACATAAAAAAGAAGACATCTGGAGATGTGTATCTCTACATTGAATTAACATATGGACTCATTATATTGTTACATTTGTTATTACTTCATTATCTAAGTTAATTTTTAAATGAGCTAATCGTTATATATGACAATCTTTTTGTATGCACTGAGTCAGTTTTATAATGGACCCCTTATGTCTTCTGATCTCCCCGTGTATGGACTAATTGGGTTATACATCGCGTGTGTGGTGTTTACGGGCTTTATATTATATGCGTCATTCTTTGCCCATAGTGATCACCATGTTTTGCCCTGGGGTTTTTCCCTTTTCTTCCCCCTTTTTTACCCCTCCTTTCTAATACCTTGTTTTGTATCTTTGCCTTCAGAAGTGCCACCGCGCATGCGCCCGCTTGGTCCTCCTTGGGAGAATAGCGATTCGCTACCCACATATCTTGTCATACTCTGTTTCCGGCCGGGGCCAGTATCTTTTATGGCACTTTCGGCTTCAAGTAGGCTACCGCGCATGCGCCCGCCTGGCTCTTTCTTTGGAGGACGGAGATCCGGTGCTCATTGTGGGTTGATCCTGTGGGGCCCCACGTGTATCGATCTGCATGGCCTGGATGATGCCGTCCCCCTCTGTTATGCCGGCGGTTGCTATGAGATGCGTAGATACATCCGGGTTATAGCTCCGGTTCACTTCCGGTTTCTGGCCTTTTTATATTGCTCATTTCTGATCATTCTCTATGCGCCCCCTGACGAAGGTGTTCCGAAACGCGCGTTGGGGCGGACACTGTGACACTGCACCTGTGCTGCACCGATCCTGGGGTGATGTATTAACTACCTGTCTTATTGTGATATAGCCTGCCAGCACTTTATAATGTTGTACGACATGTTCACATTGCGCCATGTTTATATGAGATGGGGTGTCTCTGTACACCAGTTAATGGTACTATAGGCTGTGTCCCCTTGCGGTGTTATAATTTTGACTCTAAATGTTAACTACTGTTACTTTCCTAGTATGGGTCAGTAGGCAAGGTGTTCTAGTGTATCCAGTGTCCCTTTCGTACTTATTGTTTTTAGACACATTTGGATGACTCTGTTGTCATCACTGTCTCCTTTTTGCCCTGCACTTTAAAATAAAGCAATTTTATTATTAAAGACAAAAGGTTATCTTTGTTGGATTTATTTCCTCCTCCTTTCTTTCAGGTTCAGACTATGCCAACAGGATGGCCACAGGGACAGGTTCAGACTATGCCAACAGGATGGCCACAGGGACAGGTTCAGACTATGCCAACAGGACAGCCACAGGCACAGGTTCACACTATAATGACAGGACGGCCACAGGGACAGGTTCAGACTGTGCCAACAGGGTGGCCACAGGGACAGGTTCACACTATAATGACAGGATGGCCACAGGGACAGGTTCACGCTATAATGACAGGATGGCCACAGGGACAGATTCAGACTGTGCCAACAGGGCAGCCACAGGGACAGGTTCAGACTGCCAACAGGGCAGCCACAGGGACAGGTTCAGACTGTGCCAACAGGACGGCCACAGGGACAGGTTCACACTATGATGACAGGACAGCCACAGGGTCAGGTTAAGACTGTGCCAACAGGACGGCCACAGAGACAGGTTCAGACTATGATGACAGGACGGCCACAGGGACAGGTTCAGACTATGCCAACAGGACAGCCACAGGGACAAGTTAAACAAGCTGGTCTCGGTAAACAGTTCAGGTACCGCCAGTGCGGTTTCAGGGTACGGACACCATGGAAGCAATCACAGGAACAAGGGCTACCTAAACTAAGCTAACGGGACACAGGATATGGAATCAAGTTAAAGAGAACCTGTCACGTCAAATTGGCGGGATATGTAATTGCCTTTTTTCTGGTCCGATGGGCGCCGTTTTGTTTTCATTTCTCCACCCCATCCGTCCCTGTTGTCCGCAATATGTTTGAGAATTAGAGTACTTGTCCTCCATAGTTCGCGTGCACAATGCAATCTTCGCTCGCGCACGCGCAGTAATGCTTTTCAGCTTTGCCCGCAGTTGGGCAAAGCATACTGTGTGTGCGCGAGCGAAGATTGCATTGCCCACGCGCAAACTATGGAGGACAAGTACTCTAATTCTCGAACATATTGCAGACAACAGGGACAGATGGGGTGGAGAAATTAAGACGAAACGCCGCCCATCGGACTGGAAAAAAGGCATTTACATATCCCGCCAATTTGAGGTGACAGGTTCCCTTTAAACAGACTAGGCACGGGGGACCTGGCAACATACAGTTGCACCCACCTAACACTAAACTATAGTGGTTGCTCGGGCCCCTCTATGTTGGGGAGGGTGTCTTTTATGCAAGCTGTCTTCCAGCTATTGGCTGAGAGACATCTTGCAGGTGAAGACATTACTAAATGCCTCTCAACTGACGACTGGGGGTATTTTACCATGTGCACGCTGCCTCTTTAAGAACAGGGGAGAACACACACTAGACATGCCTCTGAAAAATTCTCATTTGCCCACATTCCATGCTTTGAACAGTTCGCCAACATCCTCATATGCTGAATTATATGACATTTTATCTCCTCCTGTGGCGTTTGCCACCCTCTAGTGTTTCCCCTGTTTTTAACACTTGTCTCCTAAAATTTTGCTATAATAAAATTATGATTATACTCTCATTCTTGGTTATATACATTTTTTTGTAGGTCCTCTGAAAATTATCTTTGTTGACCGCACTTCAGAGAATCCTCTGGTGTGTCGGGAAGATGTGAATATGAAGGCAAGCATCCTTAGGACACTGAGGACAGAAACTCCCCGTTCATGGAGGCGATCACCAATTGAAGTGTCCATCCTTAAGAAGCACAGCCGGACCTTCTCATTCAGTAGCCTTAGGTCCAGCACCGAGCCATCCTTCTTAGGTATGACGAACAGATTCGAGAAGAACCCCTTGAAAAGTTCTAGGTGGGACATGCACAATGACCAAGATGCCACCAATTTTGCTGAGAATGGGTAAGACATCTCTGTCATAGATGTAATTGTTAAATCTATAAAGCCATCTCATAATGAACATTGAAACATGGCTTAATTAAAAATTGGAAAAGGAAAAAAGGCACCTCACACTGTATTACACTCCACATGACCCTTATTCAACTGGGAGCCCCCTGCTGCAAACAGGAAATTAAAGTGGGTTATCTGATGGATCGCAGACATGAATTCCAGGCACAGCTTGCAGAAGAACTGCAAACAGACTGCTATGAGCCCGGGGATTTCAGTTATGAATATTGTTTTTTTTTGTAAACAGCAAGGATCCTACACTTATACAAGGCATATTTCCGGGTAACGTAACGCATTGACTTGCATCACTGGGTGTTCGCCGCATCAGTCTCAAGTTAAAATCTGACAGATGGATGACAATATATATGTCATGTTTCCTATCTATGCAGAGCTAAAATCATATAGAGAATATGGCATTATTATCTCCTTGTGACTTTTACAGGCGCGTACTACGAAGGACAGAGAATGAACTTCAATCCAATATTGCAGCCAGCATGCAGCCAGCGGGTAAGGAAAGGGTGAATCAAACACCCGAAAACCCCGCCTCTATGGTTGAAAATTGTTCCCTCCAAATTCAGGTGACAGAGTCCCTTTAAGTGTAGAGACTTATAAACTGCAGCCTCGTGACATCACTAAAGGGGTTGAGTTAACATCGCACTCCCCTCTCCTCAGCTGTATAGTTTTCTCCAACAATTCTTATAATTCTTGTATTTTAGTTCCCGAACATGTCAGAATCATAACACACCCAGCATTCATCTTATTTTAAAATTGGCTTTCTAATGAAACCAAATTTGGGCTAGTTGGGACACACAGTTCCAGAGAAATCTGTACTTTGTCCCTGTTGGAATTAGAAGCTCCTGCTTACAGTGGCTGACAGATCCGCCGATGGAGATTCGCAAAATGGACTTATTATTTTCCTAGCCTAAGTCGTTGGCCCAATAACTTATTATAATGGAACAAAGGACTTCCTGTCTTTAGAGACATTCTATACCAGTTCTAGCTGATTCTAGATGGGAGGGGGGAGAGTGAGCAATAAAAATTCTTCTGGAAGGGGCATGAGGGATTTGGGATCTACACATACACACCTCAGCAAACAGAAACAGAGACAAGGGGGGTCAAAGGCCCACCATGGTGTGCTATCAGACAAAGCTACAAAATCATATTACATTTCATACAATATCATGACAATGACCAACACCCATATGAACTTACAGAGGAGAGGTATGTGGGCATTCTTTTTATACAATAAAGGCAGATTTTCAGTTTTTGTCATTGTCAGTCCTTGAAGACACAGCTGTGGTTCTCTACTGTTTCCTTAACCTTTGTCCGGCTGAGTAGGTACAATTGTAACTATTCCGTTTTAAAATTGCAATAACTTTTTTTTTCGAAAAGCCGTAGAGGGCTGAAATTTCGTGACATCTCTGCAGTTTTGGTCCAGAATATATTGGCCAAATTTCAATAAAATATATATGAAGGTATAATTGTACCTCTGCAGCCTGTTAACGTTGTAAAATTATGCAGCCTGACGAAGGTTAAAAGGAGTGCTTCCCTCCACTACGATCTGCTCCATTTCCATGACAAAGGTTTAGTACTTTTCTTTTGTTACGCCTTTGCATTTTATGTGATTGTATATCCTGTATTGTTTTGTCCATTTTGAAACATCTTTGTATATTTTTATTAACACTGCCTACTATTCAGATTTAATTATATAAAATGTAATAGCTGTGTTCCTCTAGTTCTGTAAACTGCACCCCTGAAGCCATACGCTGCCTAAAACAGGCGTCCAATCAGCCTAAATAAACGATTGGTGGTGGCAGCTGGTTCCTTTTCTTACTGTGGAGCTGGTAAATGACAGTACGAGGTATATATATATTTCAAGCATTGGAATCAGCCGTGTATATACCATACGTTCACTATGAGTTCCACAATAACTGGCATAGTAGTTGATGCATCTGTGTCCTCGTCCATCACTTGTCAGTCAATTGCGTAATAGTCCTGACGATTAGGGGCAGCGGAGTGTTTATTTTTGACTATTAGTAACAACCGGTAGATCTGCTTGATTCCCCAGCTGTGTTCTTGTGACAAATTGGGCTCTTATCCTTGACAATCTCCATGCGACCATGTCTTTGAAAATATCTGCAAGGATGTTCCTGTGCCTTAGGTAGTACCCCTACAAACTCCTCATGTTTGGAAAAAGATCTAGCCACACATCTGCCCCTTCTAAAGAACCCTGATTCAGTGGAGGGAGGGGGATCTGTTCTGTGAACTTTAGAGAAAAGTTTACCACTAAAACAAGACTATCCATCATCTCCCAACGTTCCCACTTGATAGAGGTCCAAATCAGAATTTATGCTAGCAGTAGGCTCTGACCTCTGTGGCGAGTAGATGACTGGTGCAGCCGCTGGGTACTGATAGTATCAGGCCGTCTACCTGGTCCACAAATCCACAGATAGGTGAGCCCTCAACAGGATGGTTACCGCAGCGACCTGGATAACCATGGTCAGAGATGGTGAGCAGGGTAGTGGGACGCAGAGGAGCCACGACCAGAAGCAATCTCGGCACTAAAAATGGAGCCACACAAGAAGCCGAAGGGGCAGGGATAGTGGCGGGGGAGAACGTACTCACCCACTCCGACCAGTGCACGGGGCACGAAACCCCTGCTAACTGGCTGGGATAATAGTCAGAAAATGGCAGATTAACATATTTTCTCTAGCAGTAATGCAGTTCCAATTTCATATATTCAATGTTTGCGTATTATAGCATTTCAGAGCGCAGCTGTATTTTCTTGGTTATATTGAATGGTCGTGACAGCTTGCACCTGTTCACACTTGTCTTATTCTGTTTGGAAGTTCTGGACAGTTTTTTATTTTTTGGATTGACAAGAGGGGGATACGAAGTGTGTCCATGCACACGCGGACCCTTCTGAATGGCCAGAGGGAGGAGCTTAACAAGGGCATGCGCTCACCAACAAAAACGATTGGCCGGCTGGCGGGGCCTGATGACCAGCGACTGTAGTGAGCATACGCTACCCGGTTGGAGAGCATGCACCTGCCACACCAGGCACGCGAAAGATATCAGGCCAAGAGCGCCACACACCATCCATGTCAACCAACCAGTGGACGGAGGCGCCTACTGACCAAAATGACTGGCCTGTGTCCAACGTGACTAGCCAAAACATTGCATAGAGGGAAAAATAGAGTTTTTGTTTAAATAAACCACAAAAAGGGACAAAGCACAAGTGCCCAACAAAACACCCAATAAGCCCCTTGGAAACCTAAACTGGCTCCACACACCCTGGACGGCCAAAGGGAGGGAAGAGAGGGTGCCGAGAAAACTCCGGGGCACACGGAACATAGAGAGGAGATGCGACTACTTGGCCAGGATCCTGATGCTGAGACACCGCATAGAAAGAATGGCCGCAGTGCCAAAAAACCACCAAGGAAAGACAACATAGCGCAGGGCCGCAGCAATGGATGTACTTACAGGGGGTGTCCGGTCTAAAATGATAGGTCTGCAGTCACTCTGTGTGACAGCAGACATGACTTTTCCCAGCACACGCACTCTGCGCTGCAAGGATTAGACTCTTTCTGAGTCAGGAACGGCGGTGACAGGCTCAGTCTGGACCATAGGGGAACAGGGACATCCCCCGGTGGGCCCCTGTGCAGATCTGGGCCCCAATCCCACTGTATGGACAGTAATTCTCATAATTCACTTGATTTACTCTGTACAAAATAAGTGAGTCGCCCGCCAGGGCCGTGGGGTACTCGGTACCGGGTCCGGTCGCAACTAAAGGGGATGTCACTGTGACTGCGACCTGGTCCATGGCTCTTGGTGCTCAAGTAAAGGGAAAGGTCTTTAAAGGGATTTTGAGAATAAAGTTTGTTCGTGAGTGACGCCACCTGTGGTATTCAGTCAGTGGGGACCGACGCTGCTTAACCCCTTAATCCCATATGATGTACTATCCCGTCGAGGTGGGGTGGGCTTTAATTCCCACCGACGGGATAGTACATCATAGCGATCGGCCGCGCTCACGGGGGGAGCGCGGCCGATCGCAGCCGGGTGTCAGCTGACTATCGCAGCTGACATCCGGCACTATGTGCCAGGAGTGGTCACGGACCGCTCCCGGCACATTAACCCCCGGCACACAGCGATCAAACATGATCGCGGTGTGCCGGCGTTACAGGGAAGCATCGCGCAGGGAGGGGGCTCCCTGCGGGCTTCCCTGAGACGATCGGTACAAGGTGATGTGCTCACCTTGTACCGAGCGTCTTCTCCCTGCAGGCCCCGGATCCAAAATGGCCGCGGGGCTGCATCCGGGTCCTGCAGGGAATACTTCCGGGTCAGGAGCAGGCTACAGCTGCAGCTCTGTAAGCCTGCAGCGGTGAATGAGATCGCCGATCTTACAGAGTGTTGTGCAAACTGTAAGATCGGCGGTCTGTGATGTCCCCCCCTGGGACAAAGTAAAAAAGTTTTTAAAAAAATTTCCCCATGTGTAAAAAAAAAAAAAAATTACTAAATAAATACGGTAAATAAAAAATATATATATTATTCCCATAAATACATTTCTTTATCTTAAAAAAAAACAAAACAATAAAAGTACACATATTTAGTATCGCCGCGTCCGTAACGACCCAACCTATAAAACTGTCCCACTAGTTAACCCCTTCAGTGAACACCATAAGAAAAAAAAAAACGAGCCAAAAAACGCTTTATTATCATACCGCCGAACAAAAAGTAGAATAACACGCGATCAAAAAGACGGATGTAAATAAACATGGTACCGCTAAAAACGTCATCTTGTCCCGAAAAAACGAGCTGCCACAAAGCATAATAAGCAAAAAAATAAAAAAGTTATAGTCCTGAGAATAAAGCGATGCCAAAATAATTATTTTTTCTATAAAATGGCTTTTATCGTATAAAAGCGCCAAAACATAAAAAAATGATATAAATGAGATATCGCTGTAATCGTACTAACCCGACGAATAAAACTGCTTTATCAATTTTACCAAACGCGGAACGGTATAAACGCCTCCCCCAAAAGAAATTCATGAATAGCTGGTTTTTGGTCATTCTGCCTCACAAAAATCAGAATAAAAAGTGATCATAAACTGTCACGTGTCCAAAAATGTTACCAATAAAAACGTCAACTCGTCCCGCAAAAAACAAGACCTCAGATGACTCTGTGGACCAAAATATGGAAAAATTATAGGTCTCAAAATGTGGAGACGCAAAAACTTTTTTGCTATAAAAAAAGCATCTTTTAGTGTGTGACAGCTGCCAATCATAAAAATCCGATATAAAAAAACGCTATAAAAGTAAATCAAACCCCCCTTCATCACCCCCATAGTTAGGGAAAAATAATAAAATTTAAAAAATGTATTTATTTCCATTTTCCCATCAGGGTTAGGGTTAGGGCTAGGGTTAGGGCTAGGGTTAGGGCTAGGGTTGGGGCTAGGGTTGGGGCTAGGGTTGGGGCTGGGGTTAGGGCTAGGGTTAGGGCTAGGGTTGGGGTTAGGGTTGGGGCTAGGGTTAGGGCTAGGGTTAGGGCTAGGGTTAAGGTTGGGGCTAGGGTTAGGGTTGGGGTTAGGGTTGGAGCTAAAGTTAGGGTTAGGGTTGGGGCTAAAGTTAGGGTTAGGGTTGGGGCTAAAGTTAGGGTTTGGATTATATTTACGGTTGGGATTAGGGTTGGGATTAGAAATAGGGGTGTGTCAGGGTTAGGGGTGTGGTTAGGGTTACCGTTGGGATTAGGGTTAGGGGTGTGTTTGGATTAGGGTTTCAGGTAGAATTGAGGGGTTTCCACTGTTCAGGCACATCAGGGGCTCTCCAAACGCGACATGGCGTCCGATCTCAATTCCAGCCAATTCTGCGTTGAAAAAGTAAAACAGTGCTCCTTCCCTTCCGAGCTCTCCCGTGCGCCCAAACAGGGGTTTACCCCAACATATGGGGTATCAGCGTACTCAGGACAAATTGTACAACAACTTTTGGGGTCCAGGTTCTCTTGTTATCCTTGGGAAAATAAAAATGTGGGGGGCTAAAAATCATTTTTGTGGGAAAAATAAGATTTTTTTATTTTTGCGGCTCTGCGTTGTAAACTGCAGTGAAACACTTGGGGGTTCAAAGTTCTCACAACACATCTAGATAAGTTCCTTGGGAGGTCTAGTGTCCAATATGGGGTCACTTGTGGGGGGTTTGTACATCAGGGGCTCTGCAAATGCAACATGACGCCTGCAGACCAATCCATCTAAGTCTGTATTCCAAATGGCGCTCCTTCCCTTCCGAGCTCTGCCATGCGCCCAAACAGTGGTTCCCCCCCACATATGGGGTATCGGCGTACTCAGAACAAATTGGACAACAACTTTTGGGGTCCAATTTATCCTCTTATCCTTGTGAAAATACAAAACTTGGGGATAAAAAATCATTTTTGTGAAAAAAAAAAGAATTTTTATTTTCACGGCTCTGCGTTATAAACTGTAGTGAAACATTTGGGGGTTCAAAGTTCTCACAACACATCTAGATAAGTTCCTTGGGGGGTTTAGTTTCCAATATGGGGTCACTTGTGGGGGGTTCTACTGTTTGGGTACATCAGGGGCTCTGCAAATGCAATGTGATGCCTGCAGACCAATCCATCTAAGTCTGTATTCCAAATGGTGCTCCTTCCCTTCCGAGCTCTGCCATGCGCCCAAACAGTGCTTCCCCCCACATATGGGGTATCAGCGTACTCAGGCCAAATTGGACAACAACTTTTGGGGTCCAATTTATCCTGTTACCCTTGTTAAAATGCAAAACTGGGGGCTAAAAAAATCATTTTTGTGAAAAAAAAAAGAATTTTTATTTTCACGGCTCTGCGTTATAAACTGTAGTGAAATACTTGGGGGTTCAAAGTTCTCACTACACATCTAGATAAGTTCCTTGGGGGGTCTAGTTTCCAATATGGGGTCACTTGTGGGGGGTTTCTACTGTTTGGGTACATCAGGGGCTCTGCAAATGCAATGTGATGCCTGCAGACCATTCTATCTAAGTCTGTATTCCAAATGGCGCTCCTTCCCTTCCGAGCTCTGCCATGCGCCCAAACAGTGCTTCCCCCCACATATGGGGTATCAGCGTACTCAGGACAAATTGGACAACAACTTTTGGGGTCCAATTTATACTGTGACCCTGTTAGGGCTAGCGGAACGCACCAAATAATAAGACTGATAGTGTACGGTGCGTTCGTAGCCCGGGGTCCACCGTGCAGAGATGGAACCTGCTGCTGAGTAATGACGGACTATATGGCGGTACTCATAAGTATACTCGCGTAGGTTAAACTTCACCCAACGTGAAGGAAGCGATCCTGTTGCGTCACAGGATCGCGGAACCGCACATAGAAGGCGAGCAAGCAGTCAGCGAACTTAACCCCAACTAGGATTGAAGTCCGATTAGACCACTTGCTGACACAACACCGCAACAGGGTGTGTTAGGCAACTCTTATAATTAGAGCACCGAAGTGCGAACTGTGCCGTGCTGGAAGGCACCACTAAGCACCCAGACGTGGGTCAGGAAGCGCACTAATGGCGCGTGGCGCCGCACTGGCGGTCACAGCAATAGACGCTGATACGTGTGTGACACGTTGAGTGATTTGTCGGGCGCTAGATAGCAGCCATACTCCATACGCGAACAGTCGTACAATAGGGTAGGGGTATTTAATGAACGACTTGCACTCACAACAAACACACGTATTCAATTGTACACTAGCGCATGGCCGTGCGGTCATGCGCAGTTTATATAATTGCAGGACAGGAAGTGGCCACAGAAACTTTGCCCTTCCAGGACCTGCCAAGAGGACCAATGGAATGTGCTGCAGAGCCTGAGCACATGACCCTCGATCTCCAACGGGAGATCTTGCCCTGGGCATGCTCAGTGTGCGCAAACAAGGACTTAGTCCCAGGGAAGTCCGCTCGCCGCTGACCAGCACTGACTTAAATGGCCGAAGCTGAAGAAGCAGCAGTAACTCTCTGTACAGAGTGAGAGCGAGCGAGACACTGGGAGCGACATCCCTGCTGAGCAGACTCCACTGCGGCTGGAGGAGAATGGGAGACCGCAGCGGAGATGGCTCGAGATTCCCCCTGTGCAGCAGAGGAAACTTGACTCCTAACAGACCCTTGTAAAAATACAAAACTGGGGACTAAAAAATCAATTTTGTGAAAAAAATTTTTTTTTTTTTTCACGGCTCTGCGTTATAAACTGTAGTGAAATACTTGGGGGCTCAAAGCTCTCAAAACACATCTAGATAAGTTCCTTGGGGGGGTCTACTTTCCAAAATGGTGTCACTTGTGGGTGGTTTCAATGTTTAGGCACATCAGGGGCTCTCCAAACGCAACATGGCGTCCCATCTCAATTCCAGTCAATTTTGCATTGAAAAGTCAAATGGCGCTCCTTCCCTTCCGAGCTCTGCCATGCGCCCAAACAATGGTTTACACCCACATATGGGGTATCAGCGTACTCAGGACAAATTGCACAACAACTTTAGTCATCTAATTTCTTCTCTTACCCTTGGGAAAATAAAAAATTGGGGGCAAAAAGATCATTTTTGTGAAAAAATATGATTTTTTATTTTTACAGCTCTGCATTATAAACTTCTATGAAGCACTTGGTGGGTCAAAGTGCTCACCACACATCTAGATAAGTTCCTTAAGGGGTCTAGTTTCCAAAATGGTGTCACTTGTGGGGGGTTTCAATGTTTAGGCACATCAGGGGCTCTCTAAATGCAACATGGCGTCCCATCTCAATTCCAGTTAATTTTGCATTGAAAAGTCAAATGGCGCTCCTTTCCTTCCGAGCTCTGCCATGCGCCCAAACAGTGGTTTATCCCCACATATTGGGTATCAACGTACTCAGGACAAATTGTACAACAACTTTTGGGGTCCATTTTCTCCTGTTACCCTTGGTAAAATAAACAAATTGGAGCTGAAATAAATTTTGTGTGAAAAAAAAGTTAAATGTTCATTTTTATTTAAACATTCCAAAAATTCCTGTAAAACACCTGAAGGGTTAATAAACTTCTTGAATGTGGCTTTGAGCACCTTGAGGGGTGCAGTTTTTAGAATGGTGTCAAACTTGGGTATTTTCTATCATATAGACCCCTCAAAATGACTTCAAATGAGATGTGGTCCCTAAAAAAAAAATGGTGTTGTAAAAATGAGAAATTGCTGGTCAACTTTTAACCCTTATAACTCCCTAACAAAAATTTTGGTTCCAAAATTGTGCTGATGTAAAGTAGACATGTGGGAAATGTTATTAAGTATTTTGCATGACATATCTCTGTGATTTAAGGGTATAAAAATTCAAAGTTGGAAAATTGCGAAATTTTCACAATTTTCCGTTTTTTTTCCTCAAATAAACGCAAGTTATATCGAATAAATTTTACCACTAACATGAAGTACAATATGTCACGAGAAAACAATGTCAGAATCGCCAAGATCCGTTGAAGCGTTCCAGAGTTATAACCTCATAAAGGGACAGTGGTCAGAATTGTAAAAATTGGCCCGATCATTAACGTGCAAACCACCCTCGGGCTTAAGGGGTTAAAGGGGTCCTCTGGGGTGATGTTACGGCAGCTAGATGGTATACCTTCCCACAGGTGAAGTAGGTCCCCAGGGCTCCCGGTGTGTAGATGGAAGATGGTGAATGGTACAGTAAAGAACAGAGGACACAGGATTGTAGTCTCTTTTCCTGGTTTACTGATGGTAGCAGGCAGCCACAGTCCAGGGCACCAGATCACAGGTACAGGCAGGGTCCGGCCGGCTTGGAAGCAAGTTGGGAGTCCCCCTCACCAGGTGGAGTTAGAAGCCTTCCTCTTAGCGCGGTGATGTTATAGTTCCTTACTGCTTATGGCTTCTGGTAAGGTCCTCACAGTTCCCTCTGTCCTCCATGAAGGTAGGACACAAATCCGTATGACAGGTGACTTAAGCTTTTTTATAGGGTCTCTATCACGACCCGGGCTCTATGCACCACTGTGTCTCCTGGGTATTAGGGTGGACAGGTGATGCCTCCTGAAGTCGGACACAGCCTCGGTCTTCCGGCCACCGGAATCTGCACTCGGCCAGGGTGACAGTCCAAACGCTGCTTTTCCTCCCTGGTATCACTCTCCTGCGCTTCGTCCTCCTGCACGCTCACTCAACACTGTTCTTTCCTTTCTTATGTCTCTATCCAGGAGCTGCAGCACCTCTGGCTGCATGGCCCCTCACACGTCCTTCTCTGTTCTGTCACTCTGACGGGCTGAGTCACTCTGTTCCTGTCTCTGGCAGACAAACTCACTTTCCCTCCAAGCCAGAATTTATATATAGGGGAGTTCGCCATAAACCAGGTTCAGGGCTCCCCCTTCTGGCCTGGAGTGTGAATGTGTTGTGTGCTTTGTGGTTACCTGGTTAAAGATATCCTTCCTTGCTTCCAAGCCTGACATCACTCTCCCCGGGAGGAAAGCAATGCCACTGTGACAACCAGGGCATCACAAAAGCAGCATCTTATCATTCACTAACCAAACTACTCAGTTTATTATTCTATAGAAACATGGGTACATTTGTGAATGAGGGAAGTGTAAAATCTGAATGTACCCCGCTCCGCCCAAAGCGCTGCCCCCTGTTGTATACGCAGTGATTCTGCATGTGTTCATAGACTGGGTTATTTATCTTGCAGAGACGAGGCATCTCCGCAAGATAAACAGACATGCTGCGGTCGGTAAAGACGCGCCGCCTGTCCGGTTACGCAGGGCCGCCGGATGCGTCCCTGCAGGCATAGTGGAGATGGGATTTCATAAAGTCCCCTCCACTATGCTGTAACATCTGGACGCTGCGGATTGGACACTGCAGCTGTACGCAGCATCCAATCCGCAGCAAATCCTGAAAGTTTCCTGACCGTGGAAACATAGCCACTGGGTGTGGACTTGCTCCATACACTTCTATTGAATGAGGCCACATCTTCTGCTCCATGAAAACGCATAGTGCTATGGTGGGTGGTTGCACAGCTCGCCCCCTAGTGTCCTCTTGTGATAACACCACAGCTCGCCCCCTAGTGTCCTCCAGTGATAACACCACAGCTCGCCCCCTAATGTCCCCTTGTTATAACACCACAGCTCGCCCTCTAGTGTCCTCTTGTGATAACACCACAGCACGCCCCCTAGTGTCCCCTTGTGATAACACCACAGCACGCCCCCTAGTGTCCCCTTGTGATAACACCACAGCGCGCCCCCTAGTGTCCCCTTGTGATAACATCACAGCTCGCCCCCTAGTGTCCTCCAGCTATATGGTGGGTGGTTGCACAGCTCGCCCCCTAGTGTCCTCTTGTGATAACACCACAGCTCGCCCCCTAGTGTCCTCCAGTGATAACACCACAGCTCACCCCCTAGTGTCCCCTTGTTATAACACCACAGCTCGCCCCCTAGTGTCCTCTTGTGATAACACCACAGCGCGCCCCCTAGTGTCCTCCAGTGATAACATCACAGCTCGCCCCCTAGTGTCCTCCAGCTATAACACCACAGCTCGCCCCCTAGTGTCCTCCAGTGATAACACCACAGCGCGCCCCCTAGTGTCCTCCAGTGATAACACCACAGCTCGCCCCCTAGTGTCCTCTTGTGATAACATCACAGCTCGCCCCCTAGTGTCCTCTTGTGATAACATCACAGCTCGCCCCCTAGTGTCCTCCAGCTATAACACCACAGCTCGCCCCCTAGTGTCCTCTTGTGATAACACCACAGCTCGCCCCCTAGTGTCCTCTTGTGATAACACCACAGCGCACCCCCTAGTGTCCTCCAGTGATAACACCACTGCTCGCCCCCTAGTGTCCTCTTGTGATAACACCACAGCTCGCCCCCTAGTGTCCTCTTGTGATAACACCACTGCTCGCCCCCTAGTGTCCTCTTGTGATAACACCACAGCTCGCCCCCTAGTGTCCTCTTGTGATAACACCACAGCTCGCCCCCTAGTGTCCTCTTGTGATAACACCACTGCTCGCCCCCTAGTGTCCTCTTGTGATAACACCACAGCTCGCCCCCTAGTGTCCTCTTGTGATAACACCACAGCTCGCCCCCTAGTGTCCTCTTGTGATAACACCACTGCTCGCCCCCTAGTGTCCTCTTGTGATAACACCACAGCTCGCCCCCTAGTGTCCTCCAGTGATAACACCACAGCTCGCCCCCTAGCGTCCTCCAGTGATAACACCACAGCTCGCCCCCTAGTGTCCTCCAGTGATAACACCACAGCTCGCTCCCTAGTGTCCTCCAGTGATAACACCACAGCTCGCCCCCTAGCGTCCTCCAGTGATAACACCACAGCTTGTCCCCTAGTGTCCTCCAGTAATAACACCACAGCTCGCCCCCTAGCGTCCTCCAGTGATAACACCACAGCGCGCCCCCTAGTGTCCTCCAGTGATAACACCACAGCGCGCCCCCTAGTGTCCTCCAGCTATAACACCACAGCTCGCCCCCTAGTGTCCTCCAGTGATAACACCACAGCTTGTCCCCTAGTGTCCTCCAGTAATAACACCACAGCTCGCCCCCTAGCGTCCTCCAGTGATAACACCACAGCTCGCCCCCTAGCGTCCTCCAGTGATAACACTACAGTGCCCCCTAGCGTCCTCTTGTGATAACACCACAGCTCGCCCCCTAGTGTCCTCCAGTGATAACACTACAGTGCCCCCTAGGGTCCTCCAGTGATAACACTACAGTGCCCCCTAGCGTCCTCTTGTGATAACACCACAGCTCGCCCCCTAGCGTCCTCCAGTGATAACACCACAGCACGCCCCCTAGCGTCCTCCAGTGATAACACCACAGCGCGCCCCCTAGTGTCCTCCAGTGATAACACCACAGCTCGCCCCCTAGTGTCCTCCAGTGATAACACCACAGCTCGCCCCCTAGTGTCCTCCAGTGATAACACCACAGCTCGCCCCCTAGCGTCCTCCAGTGATAACACCACAGCGCGCCCCCTAGTGTCCTCCAGTGATAACACCACAGCTCGCCCCCTAGTGTCCTCCAGTGATAACACCACAGCTCGCCCCCTAGCGTCCTCCAGTGATAACACCACAGCGCGCCCCCTAGTGTCCTCCAGTGATAACACCACAGCTCGCCCCCTAGCGTCCTCCAGTGATAACACCACAGCGCGCCCCCTAGCGTCCCCTTGTGATAACGTCAATGCTCCGATATCAAATTCAAATTCAAATGAGCTTTATTGGCAGGACTAAGTACATGTTAGCATTGCCAAAGCATATGGTAAAAATACGGGGGTGGGGGAGGGGGGGCATATAGAGGTCCAGGGAATATCAAATTCCTTTTAGAGGATAGGGGATGTTTCCAGGGTGGGGTATAGGAGTCCATGACATATCGGGCTCTTTAGTCGGGGGATAGGGACGTGTCCAGTGTTGGGGTACGGGAGTCCATGACATATCAGGCTCCTCTTAGTCTGTGGCAGGCACTGACATATTCCGCTGCTACGGCCACTGCACTTTCCTCTTCCCCCAGTATTATCGGCAGTTTCTCTTCCTCCTCCTTGGAGGTGAAATCTGGGAGGAGATCAGACAGATATCATTGCCCGCCCTATGTGGCGGTTTCTACTCCCTAGTCACATGACTTGTGGTGACGTCACGCGGCCGCACGTCAGCAGAGCAGCAGAATGTGTGTGAGGAGCCGGACACGGCCATGAGTTCTATTGTGACTGCAACCATCCTTGCTATGGCCGCTTCCTGATTGGTCGTCGGGGACAGGCCTCCGTGTTTGGGGGCGTGTCTCTCCCTCTGATTGGCTCGTTCCCTCATTCGCCGTGTTAGGTTGTTCTCTCTGGGTGCCGGTTGCGTCAGCTGCCGGGTAGTCAGTGACAGGAATGGCGGAGAACGTGGCGGCCACAATGCAGAGCCTGAACCTGAGCAAGGTGAGCGGGGCTGGGGGGCGCACAGCGGGGTCTGTGTATGGGGGGGCCACATGTACTGGACATCCTGCGCTGCCATTGTGCTCTGCTGCCATTGTGCACTGCTCCCAGAGGTCACCGAGCAGGCGCTATAGTGAGGGGATGCGCAGCTGCAGTGTCCAGGACGGCCGGAGACCCCGGAGCTCTGCCCCCTGCTGTGTCCGTCACCCCCAGTGATTGATGCTGCACTGCGCATGTGCGACCACCGGTCCATGACGCTCGATCCCAGCGATCATACATGCACCACCTATCCTGGAGGGGACAGAACGCTTTATATTTTTCCGCTGACGTCTCCGTGCAATCGCTGGCAGGATGACGCGTAGTTCTGACGACACCGTTCACGTTCACTCATTTTCCCAGACTTGTAACTTTCCCATTTTTCCGTCATCGCTGGGCGAGGTCTCGTTCTCTGCGCCGAGCTCCTGTATTTATTGATACCATTTTGGGCTACATCGGACACCGTTCACTTTTTATTTAATTTTTATGGTGATTAAAAGAAATAGATGGAATTTAAGTGGTTAAACGGCAGCGATTGGCGTTTTCCTCCGGTCGCTGCTGTTAGAGGCAGATGCCGGCTGTAGCCCACAGCTGGCCCCTCTGTGTGCAGTGATCTGAGCTCGCTTCTTCCGTTCTCACCCCATCAGAAGGGAGTCGCTCCGTCCTCGCCTGATGACTCATATACAGTGTGGATTACACCAGATCTCCCCGCCCCAATGATCATTATCTACGGGCGTCACACTGTATTGTGCTGCTGATCCGTCACAGGTTCAAAACCTTAAAGTACAAACTGAAAAAAAAGTTTAATTTTCCAAATTATAGAAAAAAAAAAAAAGCACCCGAGATCCTAACAATGGTGAGCACGTGCCATGTACGGGGTGTTAGGACCTGGGAGCGTCTGGTGCTCCCCTCTTGTCTCTGTGGTCGCGCCGTCCCCTCCCCGCACTCCCCCCTCCTTTATTTTCAGTCTCTCGCACTTCCCGTTTCGCGCTTTCTTCCACTTTCAGCTGTTATAACTTATTATGACTATTTTGTATTTTTTCAGGCAAATTCAGAAGGCGGGAAACAGAAGGAAGGAGGAAAAAAGAAGAGCAAGGATGGATGTGGAGACGGGGGCCGCGCGGAGGTTAGGACGTATTACACATATTACAGGGGCTTCATTATAGGGGTTGTCTGGTTATCTCCTGGCTGTAGGATCGGGTACAACTTATAGATGGGTGAGTGTCCGACTTCAGGGACCCGCAGCAATAGGCAGAACGGGGCAGTTTTCTCCACTAGAACGGAGGGCAGTGCACATGGCCGTCCATCACTCACAGGGCGGCGATTACTGTTATTGGCTTTCCCGGCAGCACTGATGGAGCGGTGGTCGGGCGTGTGCGCTGCCTCTGCATTCCCCATTCTGCTGCCGATCAGTGCAGGTCCCAGCAGTCGGGCCGTCACCGATCCACAGGAGTGGTGATGACTTGTTTTCACTGGACAACCCCTTTAAATGGGAGTCCCCCACTCAGGACCACTCTGTTTACTGGACTGAGTGAAAAGGTAGTGGAAGTGGGCCCTCTTGAGGAGTTGTTGACTCGTTCTGGTGGGGGCGTTCTCTTGCACATGGAGGGTCTTCACCCGCTCTGGGGAGAGGGTGTCCTCTCTGTTTGTTGGTGTAGGGGGGTTGTTTCTCACTTTAGGCAAGGAGGGGTTCCTTCCTTTTGGGTGGTGATGGGTCCTCTCTCTCCCGCAGAGGGGTTTCACTTTTCAGAGAGGTGGTCTCTGCCTCTTGAGGGTGGGGAGGGTCTCTGCCTCTTGAGGGTGAGGGGTGTCTCTGCCCAGCGTAGCATGGCCAATCATTCATCTATATTCTGCTGGGGGTCCTGGTCTTCAGCCCTTCCCATCATGCCTCCCTGCAGGCAGAGCACAGTGCTGTGTCGTTCTGTGTAAATATTGGCATGGACTGTGCCCCTGTGAGTCGCTGCCAGGCAGAGGCGGGTACATTCCCGATAATCTCTGTGCCAGGTGAGCGGCTCAATTACAGGTTAACCCTTCTTCTACCATATCGGTAAAAAGATCAACGATTATGTTGTGACCTGAAATCAACACCGGCCTGTTCCAGATATTAACGCCCTGTAGGTGGCGCTATAATTCTAGGTTATATTTCCCCTGGTGATGCCGTATAGTACACACGGGCGTTATATATTCTACATCCTGACTTTTGTCTCCATCGTCAGCTCAATCCTTGGCCTGAATACATCAGCCAGCGGCTGGACATCTACAGTAAGCTGAAGGCCGAGCACGATGCCCTCCTGGCAGAGAAAGCCGCCAAAGCGAGCAAACCGATCAAGGTGACCCTGCCGGATGGGAAGCAAGTGGACGCCGAGTCGTGGAAGACCACGCCGTACCAAGTGGCTGCTGGGATCAGGTGAGGAGAGGACAGAACACGATGGGGGGCCCTGGGGGCTTTTATATAGAGCCGTCAGCCCTGGTATTTGCCCTAGACGCCTTTTTGGTGATGTTGACGTTTTGGCCGTTTTCAGCAATTGCCGTGGAGTGGCAACTGTCAGTCATGGAGAAAGACCCTCCAAACCCTCCGTCCTGCCCCAGAGACTGATGCTAGAAGTATAAACCTAAAGGGTTTTACCCATCTTGTCTTGCACATGTCTAGGATATGCCATCACTTAATGATTACTGGGGGGTCTGACCTCTGGGACCCCACTGATCCTGAGAATGAGGCGGACGTTGATGTTGTTTCCCCACCTTGTCCACTTCTGTGTTCACAGCTCCATTTAAGTGAATGACGCCAGGACCGCTGCCGTCAGGAGCCCAAACTTGAGATGTTGGGCACAAATTTTAGCTACTTTGATTTTTTTTTTTTTAATTTCCTGTTTACAATGTTTACTGTTCGGGCTAATTAGTTTTATAGATCAGACTTTTCTGAACTCGTCGATTATCACGTGTAATTTTTTTATTATCTTTATTTTTTCTTTATTTTTCACTGTATTTATTAGTCCCCTTAGGGGACTTTAACCTGCGATCATCTGCTCGCTATACACCAATACCACAGCAAAACTCAAGGTCTCCTATGAAGCCCGGCCACATGCTGGGTTCAAAGGAGCTCCGTAATAATAAGCACCAAGGTCTTCAGCAGATCCCCGGCAGACATAGACGCACATTGGAGACCCTTGATCACGTCATGGGCACATTAAATCTAAAAATCCAAGTCTCAGAAAATGGCGACACAAGCCTCATTTTACTTCACCAAGTTTGGTATCGCCATAAGCGTACCGACCTAGAGAATCCGTTTTTTTAAGGTAATTTTTACAATGCAATGAATGATGTAAGATCAAAACCCTAAACATCCTTATGCCGATTGCTTTGTCTCCTGCAGCCAGGGGTTGGCGGATAGCACAGTGATCGCCAAGGTGAACAACGTGGTCTGGGACCTTGACCGCCCCCTGGAGGAAGACTGTACACTTGCACTACTGAAATTTGATGATGAAGAAGCCCAAGCAGTAAGTGCTTGTCGTGGTTTGTGATGACTGACTGGTCGGTGTATTATCCTCGGGTGCCGCTGCACTCGGTGACTTTCTTCTCCTCTTCCTCCTGCAGGTTTACTGGCACTCGAGCGCGCACATTATGGGTGAAGCCATGGAGCGCGTGTATGGGGGCTGCCTGTGCTACGGGCCGCCTATAGAAAGTGGCTTTTATTACGACATGTTTCTTGAAGACGGGTGAGCCTCTCCTTATCAGCTCAGCATCCACTCACCATAGGTGTGTGCTAAGACAATTGGTGGGCCGGTTAGCAGATGTCCGGGGCCCGGCCTCATGCACCCGTGTTAGGGATGACTCTGGTCGCACCAGTTTGGTCTTTTTCTCACCGTTTTTGTGCTGCTGATGGAGCTGTCGCTGCCGAAATGTTCTAAGTCTTTTCTTCTCTTTTTCCTTCTCTCCCAGGGGGGTGTCCAGCAACGACTTCTCCAGCTTAGAAAACCTCTGCAAAAAGATAATGAAGGAGAAACAACCATTCGAAAGACTTGAAATTTCCAAAGAAACCCTGCTAGAAATGTTTAAGGTGAAGCCCCCGTCTCTCGTAACAGCCTCACATTCATCTACATTTCCATAAAACCACATCTAAAGCCGATCCGAAATCAAAACTCACAATATTTGACTCTAATTATTTTCCTGTTAACTCATTAAAATTTTCTTTCTCACTTTAGTATAACAAGTTTAAATGCCGGATCCTAAATGAAAAAGTGGACACCCCGACCACCACCGTGTACAGGTAATGACGACTCAGAACACACTTTTTTCCCTTCTCAGTCCCATAATCACCTTAAAGGGAATGTGGTGACAACTGCTCATTTCCCCACAGCGCCTCCACAGGAGGAGCACTGAGTAATTGCAGTGTTTCCATTACTATCAGTGTATTGCACGCGAGACTCGGGTCCTCCAGAGCAACAGACGCTATGTGTAGTTGATAGAACAGACTTTATAGTCATGGGCATATTTTTCTGGCATGGTCCTTGGAACTGGAAGTCACATGGATATGGCGTCCATGACTGCTGTGACCCTAAAAAGACCCAGCAGCGACTGTGGCTACTGCACTGTTTACACTCTGTACAGCTTTCAGGTTTGTTAACTGGTGTTTTCATTCATAGATGTGGCCCCTTAATAGATCTTTGCAGAGGACCCCACGTCAGACATACCGGCAAGATTAAAGCCTTCAAAATTCACAAGGTAACGAGTACGGGGTCCGTGCCCCCCCAATACAGACATACGCACATCCTCTATGTAGTACACTACACAGGACACATCCTCTATATACTGCACCACACGGGACACATCCTCTATATACTACACCACACGGGACACATCCTCTATATACTACACCACACGGGACACATCCTCTATATACTACACCACACGGGACACATCCTCTATATACTGCACCACACGGGACACATCCTCTATATACTGCACCACACGGGACACATCCTCTATATACTACACCACACGGGACACATCCTCTATATACTGCACCACACGGGACACATCCTCTATATACTGCACCACACGGGACACATCCTCTATATACTACACCACACGGGACACATCCTCTATATACTACACCACACGGGACACATCCTCTATATACTATACCACACGGGACACATCCTCTATATACTACACCACACGGGATACAACCTCTATATACTACATCACACAGGACACATCCTCTATATACTACACCACACGGGACACATCCTCTATATACTACACCACACGGGACACATCCTCTATATACTACATCACACAGGACACATCCTCTATATACTACACCACACGGGACACATCCTCTATATACTACACCACACGGGACACATCCTCTATATACTGCACCACACGGGACACATCCTCTATATACTGCACCACACGGGACACATCCTCTATATACTGCACCACACGGGACACATCCTCTATATACTGCACCACACGGGACACATCCTCTATATACTGCACCACACGGGACACATCCTCTATATACTACACCACACGGGACACATCCTCTATATACTACACCACACGGGACACATCCTCTATATACTGCACCACACGGGACACATCCTCTATATACTACACCACACGGGACACATCCTCTATATACTACACCACACGGGACACATCCTCTATATACTACACCACACATCCTCTATATACTACACCACACTGGACACATCCTCTATATACTGCACCACACTGGACACATCCTCTATATACTACACCACACTGGACACATCCTCTATATGCTACACCACACGGGACACATCCTCTATATACTACACCACACGGGACACATCCTCTATATACTACACCACACATCCTCTATATACTACACCACACTGGACACATCCTCTATATACTGCACCACACGGGACACATCCTCTATATACTACACCACACGGGACACATCCTCTATATACTACACCACACGGGACACATCCTCTATATACTACACCACACTGGACACATCCTCTATATACTACACCACACATCCTCTATATACTGCACCACACGGGACACATCCTCTATATACTACACCACACGGGACACATCCTCTATATACTACACCACACGGGACACCTCCTCTATATACTACACCACACGGGACACATCCTCTATATGCTACACCACACGGGACACATCCTCTATATACTACACCACACGGGACACATCCTCTATATGCTACACCACACGGGACACATCCTCTATATGCTACACCACACGGGACACATCCTCTATATACTACACCACACGGGACACATCCTCTATATACTACACCACACATCCTCTATATACTACACCACACTGGACACATCCTCTATATACTGCACCACACGGGACACATCCTCTATATACTACACCACACGGGACACATCCTCTATATACTACACCACACATCCTCTATATACTGCACCACACGGGACACATCCTCTATATACTACACCACACGGGACACATCCTCTATATACTACACCACACGGGACACATCCTCTATATACTACACCACACATCCTCTATATACTACACCACACAGGACACATCCTCTATATACTGCACCACATGGGACACATCCTCTATATACTACACCACACGGGACACATCCTCTATATACTACACCACACGGGACACATCCTCTATATACTACACCACACGGGACACATCCTCTATATACTACACCACACGGGACACATCCTCTATATACTACACCACACATCCTCTATATACTGCACCACACACGGGACACATCCTCTATATACTACACCACACATCCTCTATATACTGCACCACACGGGACACATCCTCTATATACTACACCACACGGGACACATCCTCTATATACTGCACCACACGGGACACATCCTCTATATACTACACCACACGGGACACATCCTCTATATACTGCACCACACGGGACACATCCTCTATATACTACACCACACGGGACACAGCCTCTATATACTACACCACACGGGACACATCCTCTATATACTACACCACACGGGACACATCCTCTATATACTGCACCACACGGGACACATCCTCTATATACTGCACCACACGGGACACATCCTCTATATACTGCACCACACGGGACACATCCTCTATATACTGCACCACACGGCCCACATCCTATATATACTACACCCCACTGGACACATCCTCTATATACTACACCACACGGGACACATCCTCTATATATCACATTTCTGGCTTATTTTCCTTATAGTTATATAAATTTCCTATATACCGTAGCCCTATGACATGATGTGACATATAAATGTATTATACGATGACGTTACTGTTCTATTATCATTATTCTTGGTGATTTCTGCTCTGGAGCACACTATCATCAGACTTCTCCTTATTTGCTGTTGATTAATTTGCAGAATTCCTCCACTTACTGGGAAGGGAAAGCTGATATGGAAACCTTACAAAGAATATATGGAATTTCTTTTCCTGATCCAAAAATGCTGAAAGAATGGGAAAAATTTCAAGAAGAAGCGAAAAATCGAGACCACAGGAAGATTGGGCGGGTGAGCGCTGATAAGTAGGATGTGGTGATGCGGCATCTTCGTATAATGTATTATATGTGCAAACTGTAAAGGACTGCGGAATAAGATGGCGCTATATAAAAATATAGATTATCTGTTTGACACAAGTATCGGGATTGGTTATACATTTGTAAGTTTGCAATTATTCTTGCTGTCATGCCATGTAGAAGACAGGACGACTTAACATAGGGCTTTGGTATTGTGATGTCTGTAAACATTCTGTCTATGAAAATTAATGAACTCGTACAGTAATCGCCATAACAAAAAGAACAGAATCGCCAGAAATTGGCTTTTTCAGCCATTTTTTTTATTTCCCTCCCATAAAAATATAAAATTTGCAATATATTCAGTTTTACCACACTTGGTATTTTTTTTTCAGTACATTGTATGGCAAAATTAATGGTGTCCTTCAAAATTACAACTTGTCGCGAAAATAAAATAAAAAATAAAATAACCCTTATACGGCCATGTTAGAGGAAAAATAAGTTATGGCTCCTGGAAAAATGGGAAGAAAAAAAGAAAACTTGTCCAATCATAAAAAAAAAAAAAGTTCAGGGATTTAATAGCTGGGATTGGTGTGATCTTCCATTTTTTGTATTTCTTTTCTGCTCTAATTCTTCCAAGAGCCATAACTTTTATTTAATGTTTCCATCAATATGGCCTTATGAGGGTTTGTTATTTGCGGGAAGGGTCATACTTCTGAACAACATCATTGATTTTACCATGTAGCGTGCTGCAAAATTGGGGGGGAAATTCCAAATGCGGTGAAATTACAGAAAAAGTAAAATTTCACAATTGTCTTTTATTTTTTTATTTACCATGTTCATTATATGGCAAAACTGACCTGGCAATAGAATTCTCCAATTTGTATGGGGAAAAAAATGGTTGCGTTTTTATTTCTCGGGCTCCGGGGCTGGGTGAGGGCTTACTTTTTGCTCCCTGAGCTGAGGGTTTTTTTTTTTTATACCATTTTGGGGTAGATCGCCTTTTATTGCAATGTTGCCGCTACCAAAAAATTTAATTCTGGCTAATTGATTTTTTTTTCTCATTATGCCGTTTACCAATCAGATTAATTTATTTTATATTTTGATAGATTGAACATTTCTGAACACGGCAAAACCAAATGTGTGGGTTTTTATTTTGTTTTTTTAATGGGGCAGAAGTGAGATGATGTGAACTTTTTATTTTTTTTTACTTCATACTGTATTTAATAGCCCCCTAAAGAAACTTGAAGCTGCGATCGTCCAATCCTCTGCGCTGTGCTGAGGCCAAGGGCCGGTGTTCACAGGAGGGTCATAGACCCCTGGCTCATGACAACCCATCAGCGCCATGATCACGTGACAGGGCCGCCGATGGACGGCATGTATGATGCCCTACCGGCACGTCGGCAACCGTTAGATGCTGTTGTCAGTGATTGACAACGAGATTTAACTAGTTAACAGCCAGTGCTGGATCTTGAATCCACCCTTGGCTGTTGGAGGCACGTGATGTCTGATTAAATCAGCTATCAACTACGGGGAAAGATCCCGGCTCAGCACTGGAGCCCGTATCAAAGGCAGGGACACCCGCTGATGACGTAAATATACATTATCGATCGTGATGGGGTTAATTGATGCAAACATGTTGGCCGAGATGTAAAATAGCGACAAGGTGTAGAATAGCGCTTGTAATGTCGGCTGCAAAGTGCAATGACTATTGTGTGTCTGCTCCAATCTAGGATCAGGAGCTGTTCTTCTTCCATGAGCTGAGCCCCGGAAGCTGCTTTTTTCTGCCGAAAGGATCCTTCATCTATAACCAGCTGATCGGCTTCATCCGGGTAAGGAGCAGGAGACACGCGTAGGTGTAATGTCTCAGGTCACACACTGAGCAGCCTGATTAGTCCCATAGGTACAGGTACATCCCTGTTAAAGGGGTGACCTGGGACTTTGCTTATCTTTTTGCATGGGATATGGGGGCTAAGAACTTACCGGCTGTCAACTAAATTCCTGTTCTGCCCTGTGACATCTCTCTCGGCGCTCCGGCTTCCTGTGACATCACGTTGACAGGGCAGTTCTATCTCTTACGCTCTGTTAACGACTTGGCATCACTGTCGACATCACGGTGATTGACAGCCGGCTCCCCCTCCCCCCACCTCTCAGCATTTTATATGTAAAGCACAATGACTTGGAAACCCTGAATTTGCGCATTACATGGCTGGTGTCAAAAGTTGCTTTTTTAATACAGGTTATTAGCAATTTCCCACCGGTTCATTCTTGGCCTGAAGAAACAATAAGCAAAGTCTAAGATAAACCCTTTAATCCTGAAATGTGCAGTATCACACGCCAGGGAAAATATCATGTCGCAGCTTTCTCCCTCTACGTAGGCGCCTCTGGGGCTCTCAGCACTGATTAGTCTCGGTTTAATGATGGGGAGCAGTTTTCTGGAGTTCCAGTCTTTCATTCCATTGATAGGTTGCAGTCAGCTTTCCCTAAGCTGATAACAGAGAGAATACCTCATCTTCAGATGCTCGGCAAAGAGATATGACGTAGACCTAAGGGCTAAGAATGTACCAGCTGATAACTACCTTCCTGTTCTGCCCCATGACATCTCTCTCCGACTTCCTGTGGCTTCACTTTGACAGAGCAGTTCTACACTCTATCAACGTCGTGGCGTCACTGCGGACATGATGATTGACAGCCGGCTCCTCCCTGCTGCCTCTCACCATTTTATATGCAAAGTGTAGAGAGATGGACAAGAGAGACTGAGGAGCTGTAAGCGAACAGCGCCATGTGAGGGACATAATGATAGTGAAAGTAAAAAGAATTGTATTAGCAGGAAACAAGAAGGAAGTACATGTTCCCCGGGGGAAGAGTTTTAGAGATGACACCAGGTCAAGTGACAGTTGTCGCAGGGACTAATTATAAAAGGCCTGGCCAGGCCAAGAAGAGAGAGTTGTCATCAGAACCTGCACCAGAGCAGGTCGTGTGGCTGCGAGGTGGGCTTACAGCCGCCATCACCACAGAAGTGTCTGAAAGCCGGAGGAAAGTCAAGTCCCTGCTCGGTCAAGGCCCAGACATTATGCGTCCCAGCCTGATAGTCAACTGAGGAGCCGGACAGCTGATCAGCCGGCGCGATCCAGGAAGCCGGGTTCCCTCTGCAGCTTATTCGGTAAGCGCTATAGCTGTCAGAATAAGCAGGGACCTGAGCAAATTCACTTAACTCTAGTCTATACTCATCAGCCTAAAATGAAAACGATCACCAGAAGACTAGACCCTGTCTTCTGTGCAGAACGTCCCGGTGCGGAGATGGGTAGTCATGGTGGGGTCGGGGGCGCAGGTCACATGCACATGTCGCGGAGTTACTGACTTTATCTCTAATTTTGATCCTCTTCTTGTATTTTTATCTTTTTGCTTCCACTTGTAGCAAGAGTACAGGAAACGTGGCTTCCAGGAGGTGGTCACCCCCAACGTGTACAACAGCAAACTGTGGCAGACATCCGGGCACTGGCAGCACTACAGCGAGAACATGTTTTCTTTTGAAGTGGAGAAGGAGATTTTTGCTCTGAAGCCCATGAATTGCCCCGGGCACTGGTAGGAGACCACAACCAGATCCGATGATCTGAAATATTAAGGGCTTAAGGTACCGTCACACTTAGCGACGCTGCAGCGATACCGACAACGATCCGGATCGCTGCAGCGTCGCTGTTTGGTCGCTGGAGAGCTGTCACACAGACCGCTCTCCAGCGACCAACGATCCCGAGGTCCCCAGTAACCAGGGTAAACATCGGGTAACTAAGCGCAGGGCCGCGCTTAGTAACCCGATGTTTACCCTGGTTACCAGCGTAAAAAAACAAACAGTACATACTTACATTCAGCTGTCTGTCCCTTGCCGTCTGGTCCCTGCACTGACTGCTGGCCGCAAAGTGAAAGTGAAAGCACAGCACAGCGGTGAGTCACACAGTGGTGACTCACTGCTGTGGCTGTGCTCTGCTTTCACTACGGCCAGCAGTCAAGGCAGGAACCAGACAGCAAGGGACAGACAGCTGAATGTAAGTATGTACTGTTTGTTTTTTTACGCTGGTAACCAGGGTAAACATCGGGTTACTAAGCGCGGCCCTGCGCTTAGTTACCCGATGTTTACCCTGGTTACCAGTGAAGACATCGCTGAATCGGTGTCACACACGCCGATTCAGCGATGTCTACGGGGAGTCCAGCGACGAAATAAAGTTCTGGACTTTCTTCCCCGACCAGCGATCTCCCAGCAGGGGCCTGATCGCTGCTGCCTGTCACACTGGACGATATCGCTAGCGAGGACGCTGCAACGTCACGGATCGCTAGCGATATCGTCTAGTGTGACAGTACCTTTACTTCTTATATCTGTCCCCACAAGGGGCTTGTAAGGGTGACGGGATGTTGGTATCACACAGGTGGATCTGTTACCTAGAGTGCACTGGTTTTTTTTTGTGGTTTTTTTTGTTTTTTTTAGGCACAACTGCATTCGGGAAGGCAGGACGGGATGGCAAAAGGAAGGGTTCTTTTTTTTCATTTAGGCACCCGATCAGTGGCTCAGTCGGGGTTACTGTCCCAACCCTCTCAAATTGGGGTTTGGGTGTATGCGTCTACAGGGCCATAGACTGTGTCACAACTCAGCTGTCAGGTGACCCAGGTCCAGGGGCACCTTCCCTGTCCCTAACAGTTGGGGGTGCTCTATTGCCCAGGATACTTCTTGAGGTGAAGATGCCAGGGCCTCCTTCCTTGCCTCATCTTCTGAATTAGCCCTCCGTCTGTTCTCGTCCCCCACCTCCCCACCCAGGGAACAGGGGAGCAACCGTGCATCACAGTACACGGTTATATTTGAGAAATATAATGTCATACCGATCAGATGTGTCATACTAATTGCTATAAGTATGCATTGTATGTATTCACACTATGACTGATATTGGAGTTCTGTAACTTCACAATTTCCTCCTGGAAATCTCCGGTTGTAGTTTGATGTTTGACCACCGGCCGCGCTCCTGGCGGGAGCTTCCCCTGAGGATGGCCGACTTCGGGGTCCTTCACCGCAACGAGCTGTCCGGTGCCCTCACAGGACTGACCCGAGTCCGTCGCTTCCAGCAGGACGATGCCCACATATTCTGTGCCATGGAGCAGGTACGAGTGCTCGCAATTCACATGTATTCCCCAATCCTGGGTCATATGGGTTCTCTGAGGTCAGAGTTTTGTGCCAATCACCTCGGGGGGCTGCACAATAACTGATAATCGCTGGAAAGGCAATGTGAGGCTCCAGTCTCTGTGGAAGCTAAAGCAGAAAGTGACTTAACCAGCAGCGATGTGGCCCCAGTAGTGATGGCCATGGAGCCCCCTGATGTGGGGCCCCCAATATGGGGCTGTTTGCCTATTTTGGTTCCAATAGGGTTAATAATAATATGTGCCCTATGATACGTTCGGGTCACTCCCCGGTGATGTCTTTCATCATTCAGGATAGGTCGGTGCAGATTCTCCTGAGGTTCCCGATGATGAGAGAAAATGTGCAGATTTATCCTGATATTTTTCTGCCCCGGAGACAATAACTTGCCGCTCGCCTTATAATTGCAGATAGAGGAGGAGATCATGAGCTGCCTGCACTTCCTGCGCGCCGTCTACGACGTCTTTGGCTTCACCTTCAAGCTGAACCTCTCCACGAGGCCCGAGAAGTTTCTGGGTGACATTGAAGTCTGGAATCAGGCGGAGAAGGTGAGGAGATGGGGGCAGCGACTGGCTGGCTCCATCTAGACTGATGGGACCACACACTGACAGGTTCCATGTGGGCTGATGGGGGGGCAGCGACTGATGGGCTCCATGTAGGATGATGGAAGGCAGCGACTGACGGGCTCCAGGTAGGTCAATGGGAACCGTACATTAAGCCATATGCACACATGGCTGTGCAGGATATACATAATGTATATTTTTGGCGCCTTCTATTGAGAGGCTGTTATTATATCCCAATATATTTAGTTGCATCCTGTATAGATTCCCTCCAAAGACAGCGCCACACTCGTCCACAGGTTGTGTCTGGTACCGCAGCTCTATTAAAGTGAATGGGACTGTGCTGTAATACCACACATAACCTGTGGATACATGAGGCGCTGTTATGGAAAGAAAGCCGCCATGTTTTTGTAAGTGTGGACAACCCCTCGAACTCTGTTTTAATACTTTTTGCAGCAACTTGAAAACAGTCTGAATGAATTCGGAGAGAAGTGGGTGCTGAATCCGGGCGATGGTGCCTTCTATGGACCAAAGGTTGGTGGATTTCTACAACAATATAGTTTTTACATAATATATTTTTTACATAAGCTGTAAGAAGCCCCTGAGCTCCACCTATTGGTGGCTGAAGACAGACGGTGGCCAAGCAGTGGATTTTGCGCTCAAAAAGATTTTTCCAATATCTAATCTGTATCTTCTCCCTTTCAGTTTCATTCCGTTGCTTCTCGTTTTTCTGTGTGCAGATGAGAATAAGGATGATCCTTCTATAATGTGACAGCCTGTGACAGCTATTAAGTCTCTTAGCTTTTTTTTTTACAAGCTAAACCCTTCCTGATCACTTAACCGCTCCTCGTTGGACATACTTTGCAGTCCGCTCACCATCCTGGTAGCTTTTCTCTGAACTTGTTCCAGTTTTTCAATGTATTTTTTTTAAATATGGTGCCCAGAACTAGACACTGTTCCAGATGAAGCCTGACCAAGGAGGAGTAGAGGGGGATAATGACTTCACGTTATCTAGACTCTATGCTTCTCTTAATACATCCTAGAACTATGTTTGCTTTTTTTGCTGCTGCATCACACTGTTGACTCATGTGCAATCTGTGATCTATTAGTATACCCAAGTGTTTTTCACACGTGATGTTGCTTCGTTCTATTCCTCCCGTTCTGTAGATGTAATTTTTGTTTTTCTTGCCCAGATGTACAATCTTGTATTTTTTCCTGTTAAATACTCTTCGATCAGTCACTGCCCATTGTTCAAGCGTATCTAGATCCTTCTGAATCCTTTCTGTCTTCTCAAGTATTTATCCCTCCTAGCTTTGCATCATCTACAAATTTGATTAGTTTACCTTCAGTTCCCTTAACTAGATCATTTATAAAAATGTTGACCATCACTGGAGCAAGGACAAAGCCTTGTGGTCCCCACTTGAAGCACTCTTCCAATTGGATGTGCAACCATTTTTTACCACGGAGTGTGATCACTGAGGCAGTTATGAATCCACCTAACCATAGCCTTGTCAATCCCATACTTGGTCATTTTTTTATTACGGATTGTATGAGATACTATATCAAATCCTTTTCCCTGATCCACCTAGTCAGTGATTCCATCATAGAAGGAAATTAGATTAGTCTGTTTGCTACAAACCCATGCTGGCTCTGGTTAATTACTGTATTCTTATCCAAGTACTTAGATACATGCTGTTTAATAACTTCTTCAAATATCTTTCCTGGTATAGAAGTAAGGCTCACTGGCCTGTAATTTCCTGGCTCTGTCTTCTTTCCTTTTTTGAAGATCGGCACAACACTTGCCCTTCTCCAGTCCTCTGGGACTTTTCCTGTTTTCCAGGATTTTTCAAAGATTCTGGCTAGGGGTTCTGCAATTTCCTCGGTTAACTCTTTCTGTACTCTAGGATGTATTTCATCAGGACCAGGAGATATAAATTCATGTAAATTAAGGCCCCGTCACACTAAGCGACGCTGCAGCGATACCGACAACAATGCCGATCGCTGCAGCGTCGCTGTTTGGTCGCTGGAGAGCTGTCACACAGACAGCTCTCCAGCGACCAACGATCCCGAGGTCCCCGGTAACCAGGGTAAACATCGGGTTACTAAGCGCAGGGCCGCGCTTAGTAACCCGATGTTTACCATGGTTACCAGCGTAAACGTTAAAAAAACAAACACTACATACTTACCTTCAGCTGTCTGTCCTCCGGCGCTCTGCTTTCCTCTGCACTGTCAGCGCCGGTCAGCCGGAAAGCAGAGCGGTGACGTCACCGCTGTGCTTTCCGGCTGACCGGCGCTGACACAGGATGCAGGAGGAGTGCAGAGAAGCACAGCGCCGGGGACAGACAGCTGAAGGTAAGTATGTAGTGTTTGTTTTTTTAACGTTTACGCTGGTAACCAGGGTAAACATCGGGTTACTAAGCGCGGCCCTGCGCTTAGTAACCCGATGTTTACCCTGGTTACCAGTGAAGACATCGCTGAATCGGCGTCACACATGCCGATCCAGCGATATCAGCAGGGAGTCCAGCGACGAAATAAAGTTCTGGACTTTCTGCAGCGACCAACGATCTTCCAGCAGGGGCCTGATCGTTGGTCGCTGTCACACACGATTTCCTTAACGATATCGTTATGTGTGAAGGTACCTTTAGCTAAGTGTTCCCTGACCATCTGTTTATGGATAGAGTGGATTTTTTTTATTCCTTCGATGGCGCCATGAAGATCAGTTGGTGTTGCGTTTACTTTCTTAAGAGAACACAGATGCAAAATAGAAATGTAAAAGTTCACCCTCTCAACATCATTTTTGACCACTTCACCCTTTTCACCCTGTAAAAATCCTATAGCATCTTTGACTTTTCTTTTTCCTTTGACATATTCCTGAAATCCTTTTTTGCTGCTTTTGGTCTCCCTTGCAAGAGTCACTTTATTACTGGCTTTAGCTCTTCTAACTCTTGCCCTGCATTCCCTGCAGACAGCATTAATATACATTTAATTTTTGCTTTTTAACAAGTTCTGTGTTCATCCATCCTGGTCTCTTTAAATGCTTCCAATTGTTCCTTCTTTTCGGGATTGTTACTTATTGTGCAGTGAGAATTTCATTTAGGAAAATCTCCCATCCTTCTTGGACATTTCTGTCCTTTAGAACATTCGGCCATTAGACCTTTCCTACCCTCTTTCTCAGTTCCTTAAAATCTGCCTTTCTGAAGTCCAACCTTAAAGCCTGATTTCTTGCTGGTCTTCCTCATCTTGTAGAAGTCTCAACCCACAGTACAGAGCCATTTATACCGTGGACACAGGACGAACCCGAGAGATCACAGCCAGAGCTCCTCTCTGATGACGCAGCCATATGGCGGCTTGTGTTCTCTCCTGGATGAGTTGTGTTCTTTAATGGCACAAATAATGTGATGAATAACTTTTATGTGTTTGACGGTGGGACAAAATGACAATTCTGCAGATGAATTCTGGTATTTGTTTTTACGGCATTCACAATACAGTATAAATAATAATGTGTTTTGTTATGGAGACACTAAACGCACTTTTTATTTTTTATTGTAGAACAAAACATTTTTTTATTAAATTCTAAACCCCCATTTTTTCACATTCATTATAAAACTGCAAAAGAGCTTTTTTAAAATAAATAAATAAAAAATTAAAGTATGGCTCAGAGTTTGCAGGTGACCCCCTGTCGAAGCCAGAGAAGAGATCTCGTGCCGCTCTGGGGAAGCAGTGATATGACGGCAGTAAGGGCTTCGCCCCGCAGCGTTCCTTCCCATCTGTAAGACCGGACATTAATACTAATTCTGATTTCCAGATTGACATCCAGATTAAAGACGCCATCGGCCGGTACCACCAGTGCGCCACCATCCAGCTGGACTTCCAGCTCCCCATCAGATTCAACCTCTCTTATGTCAGGTCAGTGGGGGGCAGTGCCTGCATATAGGGGGGCACAGGTCAGCGCGTCGCCTCCTGTTCTAACATCGCCTTTCATTTTTTCTGTAGCCCGGACGGCGACGACAAGAAGCGGCCGGTCATCATCCACCGCGCCATCCTTGGGTCCGTGGAACGGATGATCGCTATTTTAACTGAGAATTATGGAGGGAAATGGTAAAGTTTGGGTCTGTCTCGTCTGTCATGTATCACAGAGGCGATAAAGGGGCGCTCTAGGACATAGGTCGTGATATGTGAGGGCTCGGGGACCACAGCGTGTTCAGGGTGTATTTACATGAAGCTATCGAATTGTAGTTGTATCTTTTGATTTATTTTTATAAAAATGGCGCACGGACGCCCCAGAAATGTCTGTTTTGCATTAAAAAAAATTGCAATATTTTGATCGCCAGGATGGCGCTTTCTGATGCCACAGCTCTGCTATATTCACAGTTGCAGTACCAAGCATAGCCACACTGGTATGGATGGCGCTGTGCCTGTGGAAACAAATAATGAAGATGCTTCAAACTAATAAGTGAAAAAGATGACAAAATGCTGCAAACTTACAACATGCACATTTTTGAGCATTTTCATAGCAAACACACTAAAATAAACACATCTTGACAACAACTCGTAAAATCACCTCTGGTTGTATATCCAGGAGCAGCGCTGTACATACAGGGGTGGACATGTCAGATTCTGCCGCTTGTCTCCATTTGCTGGTGTAGTACCAGGCATAGCCACATTTATACGTATGGCGCTGTGCCCAGATAACACTGCAGCTGATAGGGGGTCTCCTCGGGGTGGTCTGGTCATACATTGGTCTGTATGGACGTCCTCTTAAAGGACACTTACCACCTAGAGTCTGGCAGCTCTGGTGGATCGTGACATCACTGCCTGGCTGCTGTGATCTGATTGGCTGCTGGAAACATCAATGTCACTTTCTAGTAGAACTTTTTTACATTGATCTAAAAAATATCAATAAGTAGAAACTATTTAATTATCAAAATGAGTCAAGGAGGTGAAAGTGGCCAGAAGAAGAGCGAGAACCTCACCACGTCCTAAGTGTGCGATATCCAGTCCTTACTGACACCAAGGAGATGCAGAGTTACATACAGATCTACAGACTATTGGAAGCCATCCTCCCGCCCGCTGATTTCTGCTCTTCTGTCCTCCAGGCCTCTCTGGATTTCCCCTCAGCAGGTAATGGTGGTGCCCGTGGGGCCGACGTGTGACGACTACGCCCAGAAGGTGAGGGCCAGCGACGAGTATTTCATTACTGAGGACTTCTCTTTCCTGGGGCTGCTGGTGCCCAGATAATGTGTGATTTAGATCTGTAATCCGGTGCTGCCTCCAGAAGAAGCCGCCTGATCCACTGATCGCTGATCTGCCGGTCAGTGATGGCACCATTGTAAGAGTACATCTTCATAAGGCAGCGAATCTCACCGGCACCGTCAGGTCTCCACACACATCTAATGGTGCAGTGTCCACGAGTCCATGCGGTTCTCACCTGCACCATCAGGTCTCCGCACACTCCTCTAATGGTGCAGTGTCCGCGAGTCCATGCGGTTCTCACCAGCACCATCAGGTCTCCGCACACTCATCTAATGGTGCAGTGTCCACGAATCCATGTGGTTCTCACCGGCACCATCAGGTCTCCGCACATTCCTCTAATGGTGCACTCTCCGCAAGTCCATGCAGTTTTCACTGACACCATCAGGTCTCCGCACACATCTAATGGTGCAGTGTCCGCGAGTCCACGCTCTGAGACTGGGTCATTATATGGAGGGCATGCATGCTATCTGGAGGGCAGGGGGGCTGTGTTAGATTATTACATGGAGGTGATTGGATGTGATCGGGTGGTCGGACCCTCGAGCTTCGCCTTATTTCTTGTATGATTCTTCGCAGGTGAGGGAGCAGTTCCACCACGCCGGCTTTATGGCAGACGTTGACCTCGACCACGGCTCTACCCTGAATAAGAAGATCAGGAACGCCCAGCTCGCCCAGTACAACTTCATTCTTGGTAAGAGGAATGCTCCTTGTTCTCCCCATAGGAGCTCGTTGTAGTGATGGTCAGATCCATGACACGGCGGTCGATGGTGAGTGGTGATGGCCGCACTCTTCATCATCACTTTCCTCATGGACTATTAGTGGGCGGCAGCGCTGTACAGTATGAGGCTGCTGAGCCGCCATTATTTTGGGTGGTCTCCGTGTTTCCTCTATAGCACAGGGGCAGGAAACCCAAATCTGATATATAAGGACCCCAACAATTACTTGCTGTGACATGGGGGTAAGAGATATACACAGTAAGTATTTCTGCACCTCCTGGCAGGAAAAACGCAGCGTACAATATGTGTGGGTTTGATGCTTGCTTTTTTTTTTTTTTACTTGCGTTTTTGATGCAGATTTTTCCCCACTCATTAGTGTGAACGTTGAAAGAATTGAAAATCTGCAGGTCACAAATAAGCACCGTGCGCTGAGACCTCAGGATTCGTTCACCCTTCAGGTTTTCTGACAAATCTGTGCAGAAAAAAAAGCAACAAATCTGCTTTGTGTGCACAGACGTTCCGGATACATCCTCGGCACTCCCCCACTATGGTAATATTAGTAGTGTGGAAGGTACATGTAATATAGGGATGGAGACTATGGAGCTTATTAGCAACGAGCATCACACCCTCACACTTACCTATTGCCGTCCTTGTTACTTGCCGTCCTGGAGGAATCCCAACTGTGCAGATCCTCCATGGCGGAAGCTTATGTGCAGATTACTGCAGCCTTACAGAAATCCTCAGTCCATCACTAGGCCGATTCCCTAAGGACAGGAGCTGAGAAACCCCGATCTTGGTAAATATTTCATAAGACCTGGACAGCACTGAGATCTCTGCAGAAGAATAAGAAATGGCTGATGTGAGCAGGTGGGACGCACTGTCACTAATATCTCATAATGGAAGAAGCACCGTGATGATGTATCTACAGTGAAACACAAAGCAGATTGGTTGGATGAGGAGAAGGAGGAGTTGAAGAATCAATCTGACATGAGTATCAGCAGAGGATGTTAAGAATCACTCTCACAAAAAGAATCAGAGGAAGATGTGAAGAATCCATTCTGATGAGAGAATCCGAAGAGGATGTTAATAATTGTCCAGAAACGGAGGCGAATGTGAAGAATAGAAAGGAACAGAGCAGGACAATGAATTATTTTGAAGAAAGAGCCGAGAGGAGGATATTCAGAACGATTCTGATGAAATGATCAGGGGAGACTGAAAAGAATACGGTAGTTCTGATTAGAGGAGGATGTGAAGAATTGATGGTATGAAAGAGGTCAGAGGAGTCTCATGATTTGCTGCGGTTCTGAAGTCAAATGTGAAGTCTGAGGACAAATGATACTAGATGGGGGGGCTCTCATTAAGTGGTCGTCCAGGACTGCTCCGCAGAGGGGCTGTAGACCCAAAACAAGTATTTTAAATTAGTCTATTTACAGAATTGCATGCTGGGTGTTGCTGAATGGAGAGCAGTGCAGTCGGGTAAAGCAATGAGGACAAGGTCTGCAGTAGCAATGAGTACATCTTTTATACTGATTTTCCGCGATTGAGCAATACAACAAACCACTTATTTTTTAACGTATAGTTTAACTGCTATTGCAGAGCAGAGAGAGGCATGCTGGGAGCTGTAGTTTTCCCCCAGCTGCAGATTCCCAGGATGAATCATGTATATAGTGAAGATGGTGGCCTTTCCACACTTCTACTCCACTGATTTGTAACCTGTGCCTCTTACAATCTACAACTCCCTGCAAATTTCTAGGTAATGCTGGGAGTCGTAGTTTTGCAACATGATGAAAACCACTGCAATAGTGTGAATGGTGGCTGCAGTAACACATACCGGCCTTAGAAGGCAGAACGTCCCTCCAGGACTGGGGATATCAGATGGGTGAGGGGGTCTGACGTGCAGAGCTCCGTGGGGGCCGGATGTTCCCAGGGTATAGCGCCATACTCCGTGTAGTGGACGTTCTCTGTACTGCAGCTAAGCCCCTACTCAAGTGACCGGGAATCGAGCTGCAGTACCGATAATGACCACAACACATTGAGCTGCGCTGTTCCCTGAGTTCTACAATCATCTGCCATCAGATAACATGGCGGATATACTGTAGGTCATCAGTATCACAGGTGGGGACAACCCCTTAAATTTGTGACTCTCATTTCAGTGCTCGGAGAAAAGGAGAAGACCAGCGGGACGGTGAACATCCGCACCAGAGATAACAAGGTGCACGGCGAGCGCACGGTGGAGGAGACGATCACCAGACTCCTCCAGCTGAGAGAATCCCGATCCAAGAATTCAGAAGAAGAGTTTTAATATCCATTGTTCTTAAAGGGCCGCCGCCACCATCGCCGAGCACAGGTCTGAAATGAAACCATCGTCCATGAGCCAAAAAAAACAAAAAACCTCTGAAGTTCGATCTCGCGCTCAATAAATGTCCTCTCAGGGCACGGGGGGGTTTGATCCTGGGGGTTTCCTGCTGTCATAGTTTCTGAAGGGGGGTTTATATTATATTTAGATGGGTCTTCTGTCTTTTCTATCGGCTCTCTGCGTTCTCTGCATAGTTTTGTCCCGGCCGTCGGCTCCCGTAGACTCTGCTTTGATGAAAACGACTGGAAGCTGCACGAACAACGGTCCAATGTTACATCAGATAGAACAAATAATCCGTGGGGAGACGGTTGGGTCTCCGAGTAATGCCACGTGTAATAAACCGAGAAACGCGTCCGTGTGTCCTGACACATGTAATAAACCGAGAAATGCTGCGTCTGTGTGTCCAGCCACCTGTACTACACCGAGAAACGCTACGTCCGTGTCTCCTGCCACGTGTACTACACCGAGAAACGCTACGTCCGTGTCTCCTGCCACGTGTACTACACCGAGAAACGCTACGTCCGTGTCTCCTGCCACGTGTACTACACCGAGAAACGCTACGTCCGTGTCTCCTGCCACGTGTACTACACCGAGAAACGCTACGTCCGTGTCTCCTGCCACGTGTACTACACCGAGAAACGCTACGTCCGTGTCTCCTGCCACGTGTACTACACCGAGAAACGCTACGTCCGTGTCCAGCCACGTGTACTACACCGAGAAACGCTACGTCCGTGTCTCCTGCCACGTGTACTACACCGAGAAACGCTACCTCCGTGTCCAGCCACGTGTACTACACCGAGAAACGCTGCGTCCGTGTCCAGCCACGTGTACTACACCGAGAAACGCTACGTCCGTGTCTCCAGCCACGTGTACTACACCGAGAAACGCTGCGTCCGTGTGTCCAGCCACGTGTACTACACCGAGAAATGCTGCGTCCGTGTGTCCAGCCACGTGTACTACACCGAGAAACGCTGCGTCCGTGTCCAGCCACGTGTACTACACCTAGAAACGTGTCCGTGTGTCCAGCCACGTGTACTACACCGAGAAACGCGTCCGTGTGTCCAGCCACGTGTACTACACCGAGAAAAGCTGCGTCCGTGTGTTCTGCCTCAATGAAGGGATGTCAATGTTCTATAAAAGATGCCATAAACAGAAAGAAAATGTCAGTGTCGTCCAATGGAGCAATTTTATGGGGAAGCGTCCGGCTCCAGATCTAATAAAGTTTTGTACTGCCGTGTGCTGTGCTCTGTATGGGTTGGTTGCAAATAGTACAGACATAATATAAATAGCATAGGTGCAATGGTCGCTTGAGTAGAAGGTAGGGCAGGTAATGACAGCTGTGGCCTAGATAAGGCGGCATCGGACATAGTACACACTCTTGATTTATTTATGGATGCTCCAGTTTTCAATGCAAATTAATGGTGAAAAAAAAGCCAAGCAAGAGGAGGATTAGTGCGCGCCACTGTGTGTAGGAAAGCGCGCCGCCCTGTGTAAATATTGACAGTATTTGAATGAAGATGGAAAGATTCTGGAAGAAAGAGAGGTTAAGTAATTTAGTTAGGCAGTGGCAGCTGGGGAGAAGGACTGGAGGAGATGTGAGGGAATAGGGTCACTGGTGCAGGTTGTAGAACGAGAAAAAGAGCCTGGTCACGTCTTCCATAACAGGTTTAAAGGTGGAAAGTGAGCTTGAGGTGCAGGAGGGATGGTCCCTCGGTTCTTAGAGAATTGTGCAAAAATGTCTTGAAGGATAGGGTTGATTTTATCTAGGAAATATGTGGCCAGATAGTAAGTGCTGAGGTTGGTGACCAGGACCTGTACTTTAGAGCTCAGGAGAGAGTGGAAAGTTTCGAGGAGTCATTTTAGATTGTTGACTAGTGAAGTGTTGGGGGGGGGGGTGAAGTAGCCTTGTTTGGCCAGACGGAGAAAAGACCTATAAGTTTTGAGCATGAACTGCTGAAAGTGATTTTCTCCACAGACGCTTGCCACACCTAGAGCGACCCTGGAGAAAACGTGTTTGCAGCATGTGCCAGGGTTGCTTCTGTCTGTGTCAGGTCGTTCTGTGTGTAGCTGGTGTTTTTTTTTCATCCAGGGCAATTGACAATTCTGAGTCTGGACAGGAGAGGGAGGAGATTGGAGTGAAAGACCACTATTGTTCATCAGCTGCTCGGTAGCGATGGCACATAGATTTCTGTATATGTGATAAGCTGGGGCTTCCTTTTAATTGTTCCAGAGGGTGCAATTAAAAGACAGGAAAAGGTGAGCACTGAATGTGCATAAGATTAGCAGGGTTTCTATGTGCAGCAGGAAGAAAGTTATATTTACTAATGGAAGGAGGGCCAGGGTTAGGGGAGATGTCACCAGCAACTAGAAGGAGAATAAAGAGAAGAAGCAGGTGGTTCACTGACTTGTGCGAGCATTTCATGTGTTGTATGGTGGCAGCGGTTGGTTTTGGGTGTTTCAGAAATGGCAGTAGAGCCTGAGAATTGTACATGGGAGGGGGAGAAGAGAGAGACTGATATGGAGAGAGTGCACAGAATGTGTAAAAGGGCACTAGTTGTGAAAGATGGCAGCAGCAGGACATAGATGAAGCAAACAGATATGGAATATACACTATGGAGCACAATTGAACAATTGTGTAGCTGCCATGCTTAACTGTGCATACAGTTTCCCATATTACTGATGGACAATAAACATGGAATTATTCTGTCCTCACCAACCACAGATTATATCGATCTCTTCCTGTGCAACAGCGACGTTCAGCAGGAGCCCTCTCCCATCTGTGGTGAGGGAGGAGTCACAGTAAACCACGCCTATTTTTAGGCTCCACCCCTTTATGAGTTGAAATAAAAGGCGACCAGGAATAGATAGAGCCCGATTGTCTTTATAAGTTTCTACAATCCTGTTCTTAGTGACTCCTGTGATTTGTGGTGCGTGTGAGGGTAAAAAAAATAGTCAGAGCCTGATGGTTTTTGGTCGATATAACTGCGTCCTAAATGCTTTGGGTGCAGATTTCTACAGTCACAACCCAGAATCTTGCAGAAATCCATCCCAAAAAGATGGAGTCTATAAAACAGGGCCCAAAGCCACAATCATCCAAGTGAGATGTCTCCAGCTTGTGTAGGACTGATGTCAGGGGTGCCCATACTTTGGTCACCATGTGTTCTGAACACCACTCGCTGGCAACACACACATGTGCCTCTGAGGCTGCAGTAAAGGGGGTCTCCACTTCCCCCAATCACTCGCACATTCACCTATCTCAATTCTTACACACCCTACACTTTTCGCTTCCACCAGTTGCCATTTTCATAGGTCATCGAGACGCCTGCACTGGGTCACACACTAGCACACATGCCACCCAGCTTTCCTAGGCACCTGATCAGTCCTCTTTATGCACTCTGACATATACACAGGGTGACACAACCGAGCTATTGTCTCCTTACGGTTGTGGGAAGGTTACAGCAACGAAGGACAAACTTACTACATTTTAGATTTAAAATATGAAAAGTACAGTGCTTAATAAAGGTTATAAAAGATGAAATAGCACAAAGACATAAAACAGGATAAAATAAAAGGGAAAATGCAGATAGGATATAGTGGGGAAAAAAGTATTTAGTCAGCCACCAATTGTGCAAGTTCTCCCACGTAAAAAGATGAGAGAGGCCTGTAATTGACATCATAGGTAGACCACAACTATGAGAGTCACAATGAGAAAACAAATCCAAAATATCACCGCGTCTGCTTTGTCAAGATTTATTTTGCAAATTATGGTGGAAAATAAGTATTTGGTCATTAACAAGTTCCTCTCAATATTTTGTTATATATCCTTTGTTGGCAATGACAGAGGTCAAACGTTTTCTGTAAGTCTTCACAAGGTTGGCACACCCCATTGGTGGTATGTTGGCCCATTCCTCTATGCAAATCTCCTGTAGAGCAGTGATGTTTTGGGCCTGTCGCTGGGCTACACAGACTTTCAACTCCCTCCAAAAGGTTTTCTATGGGGTTGAGATCTGGAGACTGGCTAGACCACTCCAGAACCTTCATATGCTTCTTACAAAGCTACTCCTTCGTTTCCTTGGCGGTGTGCTTGAGATCTTTATCATGCTGAAAGACCCATCCATGTTCCATCTTCAATGCCCTTGATGATGGAAGGAGGTTTGCACTCAAAATCTCACGATACATGGCCCCATTCATTCTTTCATGTACACAGATCAGTCGTCCTAGTCCCTTTGAGAAACAGCCCCAAAGCATGAAGTTGCCACCCCCATGCTTCACAGTAGGTATGATGTTCTTTGGATGCAATTCAGCATTCTGTCTCCTCCAAACACGACAAGTTTTTTTCTACCAAACAGTTCTACTTTCGTTTAATCAGACCATATGACATTCTCACAATACTCTTCTGGATAATCCAAATGCTCTCTAGCAAACTTCAGACGGGGCTGGACATGTACTGGCTTAAGCAGGGGGGCACATCTGGCACTGCAGGATCTGAGTCCCTGGCGGCGTAGTGTGTTCCTGATGGTAGCCTTTGCTACCTTGGTCCCAGCTCTATGCAGGTCATTCACTAGGACCAAACCCCCCAGTGTGCTTCTGGGATTTTTGCTCACCATTCTTGTGATCATTTTGACCCCAAGGGGGCTCACAGCATGGTGTCAGAAGCTTTCAGTATAGGTAATACTGCAATACTAGTACACTGCAATGCATTATACCTGCTATCAAAGTGAAAAAGTCCCATAAAAAAACTAGGTAAAAAAGGATTTAAAAAAACGTAATTTTTTTAAAACAAAATATTAATAATAATAAACATTCACTAATAAATACACATTTTTATTTAAAAAAATGAAATAAACAAAAAAAAGTACACGTGTTTGGTATCGCTGCTTCCGGAGCAATCCGATCTATAAAATTGTCATATAAAAATAGCAAACAATGCTTAATTATCATCATACCGCTTGGAAAAAGTGGAATAAAACGTAATCAAAAAGACAAATTTAAATGAAAATAGTATCACTGAATGACAGACATCTTGTCCTGCAAAAAACATGCCGCCATACAGCTCCATCAGCGGAAAAAATACAAAAGTTATAGCTCTCAGGATAAAGCAATGTAAAAATATTTTTTTTTTATTAATGTTTTTATTGTCTAAAAGCTTCAAAACATAAAAAAACTATATAAATGTGGCATCGCTGTAATCGTACTGACCCGAAGAATAAAGCTGCCTTAGTAATTTTACGACAGGCAGAGCGGAGGAAAAAAAAAATTATTTGTGAATTGTTGGTTTTTGTTCATTCTGCCTCCACAAAAATCGGAATAGAAAGCGATTAAAAAAAAAGTCATGTGCCCGAAAATGGTACCAATAAGAAAGTCAACTTGTCCCACAAAAAACAAGCCCTCACATGTCTCTGTGGGCCAAAATATGGAAAAATTATAGCTCTTAAAATATGGCGATGCAAAAATGTTTCTTTGCAAAAAAAAGTGTCTTGTAGTGTGTGATAGCAGCCAGACATAAAAAGGATATAAATCTGGTTTTGCTGTAATCGCACCGACCTGAAAAATAAAGTCGCCTTATCACTTATACCGCACGAGGAATGGCATAAAAAATAAATAAAACAAATTCTTCACCTGGTGTGGATTTGTTCATTCTGCCTCCCAAAGATCGCATTAAGACGTGTTGCACATTTATCCTGTGCTCTACGCTGAGCGGCTTGCACTGGGGTTACCATGTACATCGCTGAAATACATGATTCAGACCGAACCGGAAGATTCCTTATAATGAGGCAGATGGAGGCACTGTGGACGCCAAAGGACATGTGATCCAACTGTGTCTGTCTTTTTAGGCGCGCATAAAAATGCGGACCTCCATAGTTTTGTGCACCTCTGAAAGGAAGGACAACGCTGAACAGAGGCCAGACGGAGTCCAGAGTAACTCTGGTGCCTCATTATAGTGAATGGATCCATCGGGGGTTTTGTCTGTCAAGTCACTCGAGATTGAGATGGAAACCTCAATGTAGGTGCTCAGCGTGGAGCGCCAGATAACTGTGCTCCCAAACTTTATCTAAAATGTTCCCAATAAAAGCTTGAACTCAATATGCAAAAAAAGCAAGTCCCCGCTCAGGTCAGTCATCTGTTAATGGAAATATAGGGGGCATCCATGTAACTGGAAGCACAAAGGCTCTGGAAAAGTGAAATGGCTCATTGCCCCCAAAAAGAAATTCAGCAAATTCTGCGCTCCCAAATCCAAATGCCCCCCTCCCTTCTGAGACCCAGTGTGCATAAACCACCTTTAGCATTCACATTTGGCAGGGGTATACTTTCCAAAATGGAATCACTTGAGGTGGGATTCTGCTCTCTAGCAATTAGGGGGCTCTGTATATGGAGTCCGCAAACTATTCTAGGTAAACCTATGCTCCACGAGGCAGATAGCGCTCCATCCTGACCGATACTCTCCGTATGACTAAGCAGCACTGAAGAGCCACATATGGGGTATTTCTATATTCAGAAGAAATTGTGGGACAAATTTTGGTGCCATTTTTACCCATTTCTTGTGTGAAAATATAAAATCTGGGTCTAAAACAAAATGTTTGTGGTAAAAATGTAAATGATCACTGCACCCCTAGAGTAATTCATCAAGGGATCTAGTTTCCAAAATGGTGTCACTTGTGGGGTGTTTCCACTGTTTAGGCACATCAGGGGCTCTGCAAACGCGACATGGGTCCTCTCTCGATTCCAGCCAATTTTGTGTTCAAAACATTAAACGGCGCTCCTTCCTTTCCGAGCCCTGCCGTGCGCTCAAACTGTGGTTTACCCCCACATGTGGGGTATCAGCGTACTCAGGAGAAATTGCACAATAAATATTGTGGTTCATTTTCTTCTGTTACCCTTGAGAAAAAAAAAAAAAAATTCTGTCCGAAGTAACATTTTTGTGAAAAATAAGTTAAATGTTCATTTTTTTCTTCTATATTGCTTCAGCTCTTGTGAAGCACATGAAGGGTTAATAAACTTCTTGAATGTGATTTTTAACACCTTGAGGAGTGCAGTTTTTAGAATGGGTATTTTCTGTCATAGCTTACTAAAAAAAAACCCTATTAAAGAAAAATAACCTTTATGTAATATAATAAAAGCACACAGTCAAGATATCCCCTGAATAGAATTGCCTCTATACTCTGGGCTATGAGATTCTAGAGGGAACCAACAATTCACCTCCTCTAGTCTCTTGGATTTACGAATATATTATCTACCTAGTAAATAACCACCCCTGCTTACAAAGATAGATACAGAGGTAAACCCATTCTAACACATAGGGAACCAATAGCACCCAAGATCAAATACTTTATACAAAAGGTGACATAGTTGTGCTGACATACAGTGACACTCTCACTCATCAGATGTGTAGAATTGAGTGATCCAACCCTAGATATCAATCTGTCTGGATGCCTACCTAGATGCGGAGGTTGGCACCCTAAGAACATCGAGAATGGCGCCCCCGCTCATGCGATGGCTGACCCTTATCTCCTGATTTCACCCTCGAAGAATACAGTCAGAAACAGACGGCCAGATGGTCTGTACTGTCCATATGATGATGTACTTGAATACTGTATATTAGATATATAAGACCAACAAAAAGGTCTAGATATGTAAATGTACTCAATCTTTACCACTCATAACCAATGCATATATAGATCATCAATATGAAGCCACAGGATTTCTTGGGGGGGCTGGGTACTATAGCAGCATTATGATTCCGACCATATCAACATCCCCTGACCATTAAATTTACGTAGGGCTAACACGGTGCTGAACTAGAACAACATACTCAATCAATAATGAATTAACAAATCCCATGAATATAATTGCACACCAGAGTCACCATACAATAATACATTCCAAGATATAGTCAGATAGTCTATAAGGGCACAATTGTCCCAATAATGCATGTATACTTATCAGCTGGAATGCAGTGCTGCATATAGGCGGCCGAGGATCATGATCCTATGTCTCCTTACATGAAATAAACTCTCAACGCGTTTCCCCCACACATACGGGTTCATCAGGAGAGATGTCCAGAAGATGAGGCTGCTCAAAGTCACTTCAAATGTGAGGTGGTCCCTAAAAAAATGGTTTTGTAAATTTTGTTGGAAAAATGAGAAATCGCTGGACAACTTTTTACCCTCATAACTTCCTCAGAAAAAAAAAATTATGTTTCAAAAATTGTGCTGATGTAGACATATGGGAAATGTTATTTATTAACTATTTTGTGCGATATAACACTTTGATTTAGGGGCATAAAAATTAAAAGTTTGAAAATTCTGACGTTTTACAAAAAATTGCCAAATTTACATTTTTTTTTTTTTCAAAAATAAATGCAATGTATAGCCAAGAAATGTTACCACTATCATAAAGTACAATATGTCCTGAAAAAAAACAATCTCAGAATCACCGGGATCCGTTGAAGCGTTCCAGAGTTATAATCTCATAAAGTGACAGTGGTCAGGTTTTAAAATTAAGGCCAGGCCACTGTGAGAGCCAGAAATCTTGCATGTTTTTAGGTGACCAAATACTAATTTTCCACCATATTTTGTCAAATAAATCTTGCCAAATCAGACAAGGTGAATTTCTGGGGATTTGTTTTCTCATAGTGACTCTCATAGTTGTGGTCTACCTATGATGTTGTAAAGACCAGAGGTCCGAATAAGATCCAGTGGGTCACAGACCGAGACTGAGGCAGAAATAACAATACTGTCTTTACTAAAATGACAGCTTGAGTGAGGTTTAGTATTGAGGGAAACAGACTGAAATTCCCTTTCAATTACACTCATTCAGCCAGAGCTGAAATCATTGTGCCAATCCCAAAGTTCCCGCTTTGAGCGTGTTACACTGAGGTTTAGAATAAATTTACCTGTCCAAAAGGGCAAACAAGGTACTAAGAAAACAGGTGTAAATCAGATGTGGTGGTATTATGGGACCCCCTGGAATGGCACACTGAGTTTAAATCGTTCAAAACCCACAATAGCAATACATACAAATATAACAGAAGTTCTTAAACACTTAATCTGTGAATACCCGAGTATCTATTATTACGGTACCGTTAACCTGAGGGGAGTTTCTATTCAGGCATATAACTTGCATCGGCTGCAGCCAGTCCCAAAATCTTCAGCGCCAAAATAGCTACAGCAAAACAAGGTTCCGCGTCTTGTCAGCCGATGCCGAGCCCGCATGTTGGGGACTTACAGTCTGTAGCTTCAGGATAGGGTCCGGGATAGCACTTCAATGGGGCTTGTCAGGGTCCCTCTTCATACGGGTGGTACAGGATACAGTCTCTCCTCCAGCAGTCACTCACAACTTCACTGAAAGCAAACTACCTGGGTCTGCACAGGATCAATGTCTTCTGTTGCTTTTCAGCTCTGCACAGCAGGGATTCCACAGAGCTCCAAAGTCACACAGCTCTCATGAAATCTCTGTACTTGTTCCACAGCAGAACCACAGGTTCACAAGAGGAAGGGGTTAACACCCTCAGAAACACGCTGACAGCAAAAAGTCCTTACAGAGTCTAAACTTCTCACTTCTTATTAGCTGCCTCACACTGCGTCTCACATGGCAGTCTCTCTGCTTCCAGCAGCATCACCTCTCAGCGTATTATACAGCAGACACTAGGCCCCAGGACACACACTTTCCCGGGGACGTACTTAAAAGATTCAAGAAAAGGAATAAATAAAAAGAATGAACATAATAACTTATAGGTTCAAAGATATGGAGAGGTGTTACAGATTTCTTCTGCATCTTGGATATGAAATGAACATGAATTATATGCAGACAATTAGGAAATCAACACATATCTCATATAAACAGGTGTGCATTATATTCCCTGAGCTTCATAGGTGGGGAATGAACATGGAATATATTTAGATAATAGAGGAATGAACACATCCCATATAAACAGGAGTATATTATATTCCTTGAACTTTATAGGTGGGGAATGAACATTAAATATATACAGATAATAGGGGAATGAACACATATCCCATATAAACAGGTGTATAACCCTGTGCTTGATAGGTGGGGAATGAACATGAAGTATATACAGATAATAGAGGAATGAACACATATCCCATATAAACAGGTGTATATTATATTCCCTGAGCCTGATAGGTGGGGAATGAACATGAAATATATATAGATAATAGAGGAATGAAACCATATCCCATATAAATCGGTGTATATTACATTCCCTGAGCTCGGCCGGAAGAGCTGCTGGCGCAGGAATCAGATGCAGCGAGGGCGCGCTGGGAAGGTAAGTAGGATCTGTGCTGGAAGCTGACGGCTGCGGCTGTAACTGTGCGCGCTTTAGAGAAATGAATATTCCCTGCCAGCGCTGTGAATATTCATTTTCTTTAGTAGCAGGCACAGTTACTGCCGCTGGCTCCTGCCTCTGTGGCCTGCTGTTCTGCCGCTCCCCCTCTCTCGCCGTTTTTCTGGGACAATGACTCATGTATAACCCGAGGGGGGTGTTTTCAGCGCAAAAAATGTGCTGAAAAACTCAGCTTACACACGAGGATATACGGTAATATACACCTGTTTATATATAACTAGATGGTGGCCCGATTCTAACGCATTGGGTATTCTAGAATATGTATTTATGTATGTATATAGCAGCCACATAGTATATAGCACAGGCCACGTATATAGCAGACAAATACTACGTGGCCTGTGCTATATACTATGTGGGTACTATATACATACATATTGTAGAATACCCGATGTGTTAATACAGGCCACGCAATACATAACAGTGGCCACGCAGTATATAACACAGCCCACGCAGTATATAGCAGCCACGTAGTATATAGCACAGCCCACGTAGTATATAACACAGGCCATGCAGTATATAACACTGGCCACGTAATATATAGCACAGCCCACGCAGTATATAGCAGCCACGTAGTATATAACACTGCCCACGCAGTATACAGCAGCCACGTAGTATATAACAGCCCACGCAGTATATAGCAGCCATGTAGTATATAACAGCCCACACAGTATATAGCAGCCACGTAGTATATAACAACCCTCGCAGTATATAGCAACCACGTAGTATATAACAGCCCACACAGTATATAGCAGCCACGTAGTATATAACACTGCCCACGCAGTATACAGCAGCCACGTAGTATATAACAGCCCACACAGTATATAGCAGCCACGTAGTATATAGCAACCACGTAGTATATAACATCCCACACAGTATATAGCAGCCACGTAGTATATAACACAGCCCACGCAGTATATAGCAGCCATGTAGTATATAACAACCCTCGCAGTATATAGCAGCCATGTAGTATATAACAGCCCACGCAGTATATAGCAGCCACGTAGTATATAACAGCCCACGCAGTATATAGCAGCCACATAGTATATAACATTGCCCATGAAGTATATAGCAGCCACGTAGTAAATAACACAGCCCACGCAGTATATAGCAGCCACGTAGTAAATAACACAGCCCACGCAGTATATAGCAGCCACGTAATTAATAGCACAGCCACGTGGTATCTAACAGCCCACGTAGTATACAGCAGTGTGGGCACCATATCCCTGTTAAAAAAATAATTAAAATAAAAAATAGTTATATACTCACCCCCTGGGATCCCCCGAAGCTCCGGCGATACGCACGTGGCTGCCGCCATCCTCCGTTCCCAGGATGCATTGCGAAATTACCCAGATGACTTAGCGGTCTCGCGAGACCGCTAAGTCTTGTGGGTAATTTTGCAATGCATTGCTGGGAACGGAAGATGGCGGCTGGCGTGAGCGGCTCGGCGGACTACGGAGGGTGAGAATAGCAGGTTTTTTTTTTATTATTATTTTTAACATTACATTTTTTTTTTACTATTAATGCCGCATAGGCAGCATCAATAGTAGAAAGTTGGGGACACACAGGGTTAATAGCAGCGTTTATGGAGTGCATTACCCGCGGCATGACGCGATCCGTTACTGCCGGCATTAACCCTGTGTGAGCGGTGACCGGAGGGGATTATGCGGGCGCCGGGCACTGACTGCGGGGAGTAAGGAGCGGCCATTTCCTTCCGGACTGTGCCCGTCACTGATTGGTCGTGGCTGTTTTGCTGCGACTAATCAGCGACTTGGATTTCCATGACAGACAGAGGCCGCGACCAATGAATATCTGTGACAGACAGACAAACAGAAAGACAGACAGACAGAAGTGACCCTTAGACAATTATATAGTAGATGTGTTAATTCTCCTATTATCTACATATATTTCATGTTCATTCCCCACCTATAAAGCTCAGGGAATGTAATATACACCTGTTTATATGGGATATGTGTTCATTCCTCTATTATCTGTATATATTTCATGTTCATTTCATATCCAAGATGTATAAGAAATATATAAGGGTACGTGTCCACGCTCAGGATGGCCGGCGGTTTGGACGGAGCGGCAAACTCGCTCCGCCCAAAGCTCCGGCCCCTTCTGGAGACGTGATGATGCCGGATGTGTTCATTGCACACATCCGGTATCATCGCACCCCACACATAGGGCCCTGTGTTCTACCTTGCGGCGGCGCAGCAGCGCCGCAAGGTAAACGGACATGCTGCGATCTAAAAAGACACGCCGCATGTCCAGAATCGCAGGGCCGCCGGATGCGTGTTACCACGTATAGTGGAGACGAGATTTCATAAAATCCCCTCCACTATGCTGTAACATCTGGACGCTGCGGATTGAACGCTGCGGCTCCACGCAGCGTTCAATCCGCAGCTAGTCCGGATGTAAAACGGCCCGTGGACGCATACCCTTATACCTCTCCATATCTTTGGACCTATAAGTTATTATGTTAATTTTACGTCCCACTTTCCCGGGCTTTTTCTCTCAGCTCAGAAGTGCAGCAGCAGGGTCCGGATGTTATCACGGTTCACCCTCTTACAATGTCTATTACAGGCCTCCCTCATCTGTATAAGTGGGAGAACTTGCACAATTGGTGGCTGACTAAAGGTACCTTCACACTGAGCAACTTTCCAACGATAGCGATCCGTGACGTTGCAGTGTCCTGGATAGCGATCTCGTTGTGTTTGACACGCAGCAGCGATCAGGATCCCGCTGTGACATCGCTGGTCGGAGCTAGAAGTCACAAACTTTATTTGGTCGTCAGGCGGCGTGATCCGTCATGTTTGACAGCAAAAGCAACGATGCCTGCAATGGTTTTTCATGGAGCAGCAACCAGTGAGAACGATAAGTACGCCACTGGATCGCTCCAGCATCGTTCTGCTGTTGTCGGTGTTTGACGTCTCCTAGCAACCTAAACAGCGACGCTGCAGCGATCGGCTTGTTGTCTATATCGCTGCAGCATCGCTAAATGTGACGGTACCTTAAATACTTTTTTCCCCGCTGTAAATTAGATCTGTGAGGGCTCCTGGCAGAAGTATGGACAGATCTGTAACACTCATTGCTTTTCCTGGGAGGCGATCGCATATTCGGGGGCTGAGATGTTATAAAGGGTTCACCGGACCCCTCACTCCTCCCTCAAGCTGAGGTCAGAGGAGGACAGCGGATTAGAATCTAATCCAGCTGTTACCCTCATTTCTGCTGTCGGTTATATTTCCCCCCAGACATCTAGAGAAATAACAGGGCCGTTGTCTTACTGAACATTTTTCAAGAATTCTTACATGTGATGTCCACATAGTCAGGGGCATAATGGCCGCAGTTGCAGCGGTGACGGAGCCTGGCATGTGAGGGGCCCACTGATGCCAGCCCCTACTTCAGCTGGATGTGTGTCCTCGGATGCACATTCAGGTGTAGTGTATCACAGTGTACAGACCCATCAGGTCCATGAGCCACAATACACGCTGCTGGCCAGTCAGAGGCCAGCAGCTGATGTTGATGTGCAATTAATGTCATGCACTTCCATCACACACCGAAATCAGCTGCCAGCTTCAGAAGTTGACGCCGCGTGGTGTGGAAGTGTTGGGAAGGTGAGTAGGAGCGTTTATTGGGGTTTTTTTTTCTGTGAAATTAACAGTAGAGCCATATACCAGGATGGGGGACAAGAACCAGGATGGAGGGACATATACCAGAATGAGGGCCATATACCAGGATGGGGGACAAGAACCAGGATGGAGGGATATATACCAGAATGAGGGCCATATACCAGGATGGGGGCAAGAACCAGGATGGAGGGACATATACCAGAATGAGGGCCATATACCAGGATGGGGGACAAGAACCAGGATGGAGGGATATATACCAGAATGAGGGTCATATACCAGGATGGAGGGATATATACCAGAATGAGGGCCATATACCAGGATGGGGGACAAGAACCAGGATGGAGGGACATATACCAGAATGAGGGTCATATACCAGGATGGGGGACAAGAACCAGGATGGAGGGAGATATACCAGAATGAGGGCCATATACCAGGATGGGGGCAAGAACCAGGATGGAGGGACATATACCAGAATGAGGGCCATATACCAGGATGGGGGACAAGAACCAGGATGGAGGGACATATACCAGAATGAGGGCCATATACCAGGATGGGGGACAAGAACCAGGATGGAGGGACATATACCAGAATGAGGGCCATATACCAGGATGGGGGCAAGAACCAGGATGGAGGGACATATACCAGAATGAGGGCCATATACCAGGATGGGGGACAAGAACCAGGATGGAGGGATATATACCAGAATGAGGGCCATATACCAGGATGGGGGACAAGAACCAGGATGGAGGGACATATACCAGAATGAGGGCCATATACCAGGATGGGGAACAAGAACCAGGATGGAGGGACATATACCAGAATGAGGGCCATATACCAGGATGGGGGCAAGAACCAGGATGGAGGGATATATACGAGAATGAGGGCCATATACCAGGATGGGGGACAAGAACCAGGATGGAGGGATATATACCAGAATGAGGGCCATATACCAGGATGGAGGGATATATACCAGAATGAGGGCCATATACCAGGATGGGGGACAAGAACCAGGATGGAGGGACATATACCAGGATGGGGGACAAGAACCAGGATGGAGGGAGATATACCAGAATGAGGGCCATATACCAGGATGGGGGCAAGAACCAGGATGGAGGGACATATACCAGAATGAGGGCCATATACCAGGATGGAGGGATATATACCAGAATGAGGGCCATATACCAGGATGGGGGACAAGAACCAGGATGGAGGGACATATACCAGGATGGGGGACAAGAACCAGGATGGAGGGACATATACCAGAAGGAGGGCCATATACCAGGATGGGGGACAAGAACCAGGATAGAGGGACATATACCAGAATGAGGGTCATATACCAGGATGGGGGACAAGAACCAGGATGGAGGGACATATACCAGAATGAGGGCCATATACCAGGATGGGGGACAAGAACCAGGATGGAGGGATATATACCAGAATGAGGGCCATATACCAGGATGGAGGGACATATACCAGAATGAGGGCCATATACCAGGATGGGGGACAAGAACCAGGATAGAGGGACATATACCAGAATGAGGGTCATATACCAGGATGGGGGACAAGAACCAGGATGGAGGGACATATACCAGAATGAGGGCCATATACCAGGATGGGGGACAAGAACCAGGATAGAGGGACATATACCAGAATGAGGGTCATATACCAGGATGAGGGACAAGAACCAGGATGGAGGGACATATACCAGAATGAGGGCCATATACCAGGATGGAGGGATATATACCAGAATGAGGGCCATATACCAGGATGGGGGACAAGAACCAGGATGGAGGGACATATACCAGAATGAGGGCCATATACCAGGATGGGGGACAAGAACCAGGATGGAGGGATATATACCAGAATGAGGGCCATATACCAGGATGGAGGGATATATACCAGAATGAGGGCCATATACCAGGATGGGGGACAAGAACCAGAATGAGGGCCATATACCAGGATGGGGGACAAGAACCAGGATAGAGGGACATATACCAGAATGAGGGTCATATACCAGGATGGGGGACAAGAACCAGGATGGAGGGACATATACCAGAATGAGGGCCATATACCAGGATGGGGACAAGAACCAGGATGGAGGCCATATACTAAGATGGTTGACATATATAAGGATGGGGGCCATAACACCAGGGGGCACCATGACAAGTATGTAACAGCAGGGGGCACCATGACAAGTATGTAACACCAGGGGGCGCCATAACAAGCATGTAACACCAGGGGGCGCCATAACAAGTATTTAACTCCAGGGGGCGCCATAACAAATATGTAACAGCAGAGGGCGCCATAACAAATATGTAACAGCAGGAGGTGCCATAACAAATATGTAACACCTGGAGGCGCCATAACAAGTATGTAACAGCAGGGGGCGCTATAACAAGTATGTAACACTAGGGGGTGCCATAAAATATATAACAAAGGATGCGCTATAACAACTATGTAACACCAAGGGGCGCAATAACAAGAATGTAACAGGAGGAGGTGCCATAACAAGTATGTAACAGTAGGGGGCGCCATAACAAGTATGCAACAGCAGGGGGAGCCATAACAAGTAAGTAACAGCAGGGGGAGCCATAACAAGTATATAACATCAGGAGGCGCCATAACAAGTATGTAACACCAGGGGGCGCAATAACAAGAATGTCACAGGAGAAGGTGCCATAACAAGTATGTAACAGCAGGCGGCACCATGACAAGTATCTAACAGCAGGGGGCGCCATAACAAGTATGTAACAGCAGGGGGCGCCATAACAATTGTGTAACACCAGGGGGCGCCATAACAAGTATGTAACACCAGGAGGCGCCATAACAAGCATGTAACACCAGGGGGCGCCATAACAAGTATGTAACACCAGGAGACGTCATAACAAGACTATATCAGCAGGGGGCGCCATGACAAGTAAGTAACACTAGGAAGAGCCATAACAAGTATGTAACACCAGGGGGCGCCATAACAAGTATGTAACACCAGGAGGCGCCATAACAAGTATGTAACACCAGGGGGAGCCATAACAAGTATGTAACAGCAGGGGGCGCCATAACAAGTATGTAACACCATGAGGCGCCATAACAAGTATGTAACATCAGGAGGCGCCATAACAAGTATGTAACACCAGGGGGAGCCATAAGTTTGTAACACCAGGGGGCGCCATAACAAGTATGTAACAGCAGGGGGCGTCATAACAAGTATGTAACAGCAGGGGGCACCAATAAGTATGTAACAGCAGGGGGCGCAGTAACAAGTATGTAACAGCAGGGGGCGCCATATCAAGTATGTAACAGCAGGGGGAGCCATAACAAGTATGTAACACCAGGGGGCGCCATAACAAATATGTAACAGCAGGGGGCGCCATAACAAATATGTAACACCAGGGGGCGCCATAACAAATATGTAACACCAGGGGGCGCCATAACAAATATGTAACAGCAGGGAGCACCATGACAAGTATGTAACAGCAGGGGGCGCCATGACAAGTATGTAACAGCAGGGGGTGGTATAACAAGTATGTAACACCAGGGGGCGCCATGACAAGTATGTAACACCAGGGGGCGCCATAAGGCTACGTTCTCATTTGCGTTGTTTGGCGCAGCTTCGTCGAAGCAATGCACAACGCATGGCAAATGCATACACAACGCAGCGTTTTTTGACGCATGCATTGTCCTATACAAGTGAAGATCCAAAACGCCCCCAAAAAATACATTTAGTCAAAAAACGCGGCTCAATGCAGGCAACTGCGCCCTAAGCGTTTTTCATAGACACTAATGTGTTTTTTTTGGCGCATTTACGACATAGGTGCGTTGCATGCGTTTTTCTTCGGAAATGTGACGCATCAAAACTGCAACCTGTAGCGTCGTCCGCGTCCGGTCTGGTGCGCCAAAAGAACGCATGCGTCATAAAACGCTTGACACATACGGCGCATGGATGCGCCCCCCATGTTAAAGATAGGGGCTGATGACGCATGCGTCGACGACACTGTGCCCCACGGCGCAAATGTGAACGTAGCCTTACATGTATGTAACACCAGGAGGCGCCATAACAAGTATGTAACATCAGGGGGCGCCATAACAAGTATGTAACACCAGGGGGCGCCATAACAAGTATGTAACAGCAGGGGGCGCCATAACAAGTATGTAACAGCAGGGGGCGTCATAACAAGTATGTAACAGCAGGGGGCGTCATAAGAAGTATGTAACACCAAGGGGCGCCATAACAAGTATATAAGACGAGGGGGCGCCTTACCAATTATGTAACAGCAGGGGCGCCATAACAAGTATGTAATACCAGGAGACGTCATAAGTATGCAACTCCAGGGGTCACCATAACAAATATGTAACAGCAGAGGGCGCCATAACAAATATGTAACAGCAGAGGGCGCCATAACAATTATGTAACAGCAGGGGGCGTCATAACAAGTATGTAACAGCAGAGGGCGCCATAACAAGTATGTAACACCAAGGGGCGCCATAACAAGTATGTAACAGCAGAGGGCGCCATAACAAGAATGTAACAGCAGGGGGCGCCATAACAAGTATGTAACAGCAGAGGGCGCCATAACAAGAATATAACAGGAGGAGGCGCCATAACAAGTATGTAACAGCAGGAGGCGCCATAACAAATATGTAACAAAAGGGGGCGCCATAACAAATATGTAACAGCAGGAGGCGCCATAACAAATATGTAACAGCAGGGGGCGCCATAACAAATATGTAACAGCAGGGGGCGCCATGAGAAGTATGTAACAGCAGGGGGCGCCATATCAAGTATGTAACACCAAGGGGCGTCATGACAAGTATGTAACAGCAGGGGGAGCAATATCAAGTATGTAACACCAGGGGGCGTCATAACAAGAATATATCAGCAGGGGGCGCCATGACAAGTAAGTAACACTAGGAGGCGCCATAACAAGTATGTAACACCAGGGGGCGCCATAACAAGTATGAAACAGCAGAGGGCACCATATAAAGTATGTAACACCTGGGGGCGCCATAACAAGTATGTAACACCAGGAGGAGCCATAACAAGTATGTAACACCAAGGGGCGCAATAACAAGAATATAACAGGAGGAGGTGCCATAACAAATATGTAACAGCAGGGGGCGCCATAACAAGTATGTAACAGCAGGGGGCGCCATAACAAGTATGTAACAGCAGGGGGCGCCATAACAAGTATGTAACAGCAGGAGGTGCCATAACATGTATATAACAGCAGGAGGCGCCATAACAAGTATGTAACTGTTATGACCTGGTGGTTAGGAGCACCCGGCACGAGCTGATAAACTCACACAGGACGAGCTCTGGGATGTGGGAGCTCTGCTGACCGCAAGCCCTAATCCTATCACACACACTAGAAATAGCCGTGGAGCGTTCCTGACTCTCCCTAGACGCCTCTTCACAGCCTCAGAGCTAGCTAGCCCTAGAGATAGAAAATAAAGCCTACCTTGCCTCAGAGAAATTCCCCAAAGGAAAAGGCAGCCCCCCACATATATTGACTGTGAGTAAAGATGAAAGTCACAAACGCAGAAATGAAACAGGTTTCAGCAAAGGGAAGCCAGACTTAAGGTACCGTCACACTGGACGATATCGCTAGCGATCCGTGACGTTGCAGCGTCCTGGCTAGCGATATCGTCCAGTGTGACAGGCAGCAGCGATCAGGCCCCTGCTGTGATATCGCTGGTCGGGGAAGAAAGGCCAGAACTTTATTTCATCGCTGGACGTCCCGCTGACATCGCTGAATCGGTGTGTGTGACGCCGATTCAGCGATGTCTTCGCTGGTAACCAGGGTAAACATCGGGTTACTAAGCGCAGGGCGCAGGGTCGCTTAGTAACCCGATGTTTACCCTGGTTACCATCGTTAAAGTAAAAAAACAAACACTACATACTTACCTACCGCTGTCTGTCCTCGGCGCTCTGCTTCTCTGCACTGACTGTGAGCGCCGGGCAGTCGGAAAGCAGAGCGGTGACGTCACCGCTCTGCTTTCCGGCCGCTGTGCTCACAGCCAGAGCAGAGAAGCAGAGCGCCGAGGACAGACAGCGGTAGGTAAGTATGTAGTGTTTGTTTTTTACTTTAACGATGGTAACCAGGGTAAACATCGGGTTACTAAGCGCGGCCCTGCGCTTAGTAACCCGATGTTTACCCTGGTTACCGGCATCGTTGGTCGCTGGAGAGCTGTCTGTGTGACAGCTCTCCAGCGACCAAACAGCGACGCTGCAGCGATCCGGATCGTTGTCGGAATCGCTGCAGCGTCGCTTAGTGTGACGGTACCTTTACTAAACAGACAGAGGATAGGAAAGGTATCTTTGCGGTCAGCACAAAAAACTACAAAAGACCACGCAGAGTGTGCAAAAAGACCTCCGCACCGACTCACGGTGCGGAGGTTCCACTCTGCATCCCAGAGCTTCCAGCTAGCAAGACAAAATCATGATAAACAGCTGGACAAGGAAACAATGAACAAATAATAACTATCAGGAACTTAGCTTCTGCTGGAGAAGACAGGTCACCAGAAAGATCCAAGAGCGAACTGAACCAATGCAGGAACATAGACAGATGGCATGGAGTAACGATCTGAGTGGAGTTAAATAGAGCAGCCAACCAAAGGATAAACCACGTCACCTGTGTAAGGAACCTCAGAAGCAGCAGCTTCACTCACAGCCACCAGAGGGAGTCCATGGACAGAACTCGCCGAAGTACCATTCACGACTACAGGAGGGAGTTCGACAACAGAATTCACAACAGTAACACCAGGGGGCGCCATAACAAGTATGTAACACCAGGAGGCTGTTATGACATGGTGGTTAAGAGGCCACACTGAAATGACCTGGTGGCTAAAACGCAACATGGAACGAGCTCTGAGAAGGTGGTATCTCTACTGACCGCAGTCTCTAATCCTAACAACACAACTATAAATAGCCATGGGATGTTCCTGACACTCCCTAGACACCTCGTCACAGCCTCAGATATAACTACCCCTAAAGAAGGAAATAGAAAGCTATCTTGCCTCAGAGAAACCCCCAAAAGGAAAGACAGCCCCCCACATATATTGACTGTGAAAGGAGAGGGAAATGACGAACACAGAAATGAAATTAGATTTCAGCAAAGGGAGGCCAAAATTAAACTAGATAGACAGAGAGCAAAGGATACTGTGCGGTCAGTATTAAAAACTACAAAATCCACGCAGAGTTTACAAAAATGAACTCCACACCGACTCACAGTGTGGAGGGGCAAATCTGCTTCCCCAGAGCTTCCAGCTAGCCTGAATAAGACATAGTGACAAGCTGGACAAAAGAGACAAAACGCAAAGCAATAGAGTCCAAGCAAATGGACAAATAAAACTAGCAAAACTTATCTTTTGCAGACAAGGACTGGCCATATGAGAAATCCAAGGGAAGAATCAAATCCAACCAAGAACATTGACAGCAGGCATGGACTAGAGCCCAGAGCAGGTTTAAATAACAAACCCAGGCAAGGCGATTAGTGAAGGCAGCTGCCACAGCTACCTAACGGAGCAGCAGTTCCACTTGAAACCACCAGAGGGAGCCCAAGGGCAGAACTCGCAAAAATACCATTAGCAACCACAGGAGGGAGCTCCAGAACGGAACTCACAACAGGAGGCGCCATAACAAGCATGTAACACCAGGGGGAGCCATAACAAGTATGTAACAGCAGGGGGCGCCATAACAAGTATGTAACAGCAGGAGGCGCCATAACAAGTATGTAACACCAGGGGGCGCCATAACAAGTATGTAACATCAGGAGGCGCCATAACAAGTATGTAACAGCAGGGGGAGCCATAACAAGTTTGTAACACCAGGAGACGTCATAACAAGTATGTAACGCCAGGCGGCGTCATAACAAGTAGGTAACAGCATCGATCCTTCACTGTATGTTTTGCTGGTTCCTCCTCCTCTCACCTTCCCCTTACTGTTGGGGTTCCTCAAGGATCAGTCCTAGGCCCCCTCCTTTTCTCTTTGTACACTGCCCCTATTGGACAAACAATCAGTAGATTTGGTTTCCAGTACCATCTCTATGCTGACGACACCCAATTATACACTTCTTCTCCTGATCTCACGCCTGCCTTATTAGAAAACACCAGTGACTGTCTTACCGCTGTCTCTAACATCATGTCCTCCCTCTATCTGAAACTAAACCTGTCAAAAACTGAACTTCTTGTGTTTCCTCCCTCCACTGTCCTACCTTTGCCTGACATTGCCATCTCCGTGTGCGGTTCCACCATTACTCCAAAGCAACATGCCCGCTGCCTTGGGGTCATCCTTGATTCTGACCTTTCATTCACCCCCCACATCCGATCACTGGCTCGCTCTTCTTACCTGCATCTCAAAAACATTTCTAGAATTCGCCCTTTTCTTACTTTCGACTCTGCAAAAACTCTTACTGTTTCACTTATTCATTCTTGTCTGGACTATTGTAACTCTCTACTAATCGGCCTCCCTCTTACCAAACTCTCCCCGCTCCAATCTGTCCTGAATGCTGCAGCCAGGATCATATTCCTCACCAACCGTTACACCGATGCCTCTACCTTGTGCCAGTCATTACACTGGTTACCCATCCACTCAAGAATCCAGTACAAAACTACTACCCTCGTCCACAAAGCACTCCATGGCTCAGCACCACCCTACATCTCCTCCCTCGTCTCAGTCTACCACCCTACCCGTGCCCTCCGCTCCGTTAATGACCTCAGGTTAGCATCCTCAATAATCAGAACCTCCCACTCCCGTCTCCAAGACTTTACACGTGCTGCGCCGATTCTTTGGAATGCACTACCCATGTTAATACGATTAATCCCCAATCCCCACAGTTTTAAGCGTACCCTAAAAACTCATTTGTTCAGACTGGCCTACCGCCTCAATGCATTAACCTAACGATCCCTGTGTGGCCTATTGCCTATTTAAAAAATAAATAAATAAAAACAATCAGGTTCCTCGCATCATGTTCTCATTCACTTTATGCTGTTATTAGCCCTCTGTGTCTGTACTGCTACATACTTAGGCAGTTAACTGGTTCATGCAGCTTTACATGAACACCCGATCCTTACACTGTGGCCGGTCCGAATAACTAAAGCAATTGTTATCGTCCACCTCTTGTGTCTCCCCTTTTCCTCATAGATTGTAAGCTTGCGAGCAGCAGGGCCCTCATTCCTCCTGGTATCTGTTTTGAACTGTATTTCTGTTATGCTGCAATGTCTATTGTCTGTACAAGTCCCCTCTATAATTTGTAAAGCGCTGCGGAATATGTTGGCGCTATATAAATAAAAATTATTATTATTATTATTATTAACAGCAGGGGGCACCATGACAAGTATGTAACACCAGGGGGCACCATGACAAGTATCTAACAGCAGGGGGTACCATGACAAGTATGTAACACCAGGGGGCGCTATGACAAGTATGTAACAGCAGGGGGAGCCATGACAAGTATGTAACAGCAGGGGGTACCATGACAAGTATGTAACACCAGGGGGCGCTATGACAAGTATGTAACAGCAGGGGGAGCCATGACAAGTATGTAACAGCAGGGGGAGCCATAACAAGTATGTAACACCAGGGGGCACCATGACAAGTATGTAACAGCAGGGGGAGCCATAACAAGTATGTAACACCAGGGGGCGCCATAACAAATATGTAACAGCAGGGGGCGCCATAGCAAGTATGTAACAGCAGGGGGAGCCATAACAAGTATGTAACTCCAGGGGGCGCCATAACAAATATGTAACAGCAGGGGGCGCCATAGCAAGTATGTAACAGCAGGAGGCGCCATAACAAATATGTAACAGCAGGGGCGCAATAACAAGAATGTAACAGGAGGAGGCGCCATAACAAATATGTAACACCAGGGGGCGCCATGACATGTATGTAACAGCAGGGGGGCGCCATAACAAGTATGTAACATCAGGGGGAGCCATAACAAGTATGTAACAGCAGGGGGAGCCATAACAAGTATGTAACACCAGGGGGCGCCATAACCAGTATGTAACAGCAGGGGGCGCAGTAACAAGTATGTAACACCAGGGGGCGCCATAACCAGTATGTAACAGCAGGAGGCACCATGACAAGTATGTAACAGCAGGGGGCGCAGTAACAAGTATGTAACAGCAGGGGCGCCATAACAAGTTTATAACAGCAGAGGGCGCCATATCAAGTATTTAAAGGGAACCTGTCACCACGAAAATCGGGGGTGAGGTAATCCCACCGGCATCAGGGGCTTATCTGCAGCATTCTATAATGCTGTAGATAAGCCCCCGATGTTACCTGAAAAAAGAGAAAAAGACGTTATATTATACTCACCCAGGGGCGGTCCCGCTGCTGGTCAGGTCGAACGGGCGTCTCCGGTCCGCTGCGGCGCCTCCCATCTTCTTTCCAAGACGTCCTCTTCTGATCTTCAGCCACGGCTCCGGCGCAGGCGTAGTTTGCTCTGCCCTGTTGAGGGCAGAATATAGTACAGCAGTGCGCAGGCGCCGGAAAGGTCAGAGGCCCGGCGCCTGCGCACTGCAGTACTTTGTCTGCCCTCAACAGGGCAGAGCAAAGTACGCCTGCGCCGGAGCCGTGGCTGAAGATCAGAAGAGGACGTCTTGGAAAGAAGATGGGAGGCGCCGCAGCGGACCGGAGACGCCCGTTCGACCTGACCAGCAGCGGGACCGCCCCTGGGTGAGTATAATATAACGTCTTTTTCTCTTTTTTCAGGTAACATCGGGGGCTTATCTACAGCATTATAGAATGCTGCAGATAAGCCCCGGATGCCGGTGGGATTACCTCACCCCCGATTTTCGGGGTGACAGGTTCCCTTTAACCGCAGGTGGCGCCATATCAAGTATGTAACAGCAGGGGGCGCCATAACAAGTATGTAACACCAGGGGGCAACATGACAAGTATGTAACAGCAGGGGGAGCCATAACAAGTATGTAACACCAGGGGGCGCCATGACAAGTATGTAACACCAGGGGGCGCTATGACAAGTATGTAACAGCAGGGGGCGCCATAACAAGTATGTAACACCAGGGGGCACCATGACAAGTATCTAACAGCAGGGGGAGCCATAACAAGTATGTAACACCAGGGGGCACCATGACAAGTATGTAACAGCAGGGGGCACCATGACAAGTATGTAACACCAGGGGGCGCCATAACAAGTATGTAACACCAGGGGGCACCATGACAAGTATGTAACAGCAGGGGGCACCATGACAAGTATGTAACAGCAGGGGGCACCATGACAAGTATGTAACACCAGGGGGCGCCATAACAAGTATGTAACACCAGGGGGCACCATGACAAGTATGTAACAGCAGGGGGCACCATGACAAGTATGTAACAGCAGGGGGCACCATGACAAGTATGTAACACCAGGGGGAGCCATAACAAGTATGTAACACCAGGGGGAGCCATAACAAGTATGTAACACCAGGGGGCACCATGACAAGTATGTAACAGCAGGGGGCACCATGACAAGTATGTAACAGCAGGGGGCACCATGACAAGTATGTAACACCAGGGGGAGCCATAACAAGTATGTAACACCAGGGGGCACCATGACAAGTATGTAACAGCAGGGGGCACCATGACAAGTATGTAACAGCAGGGGGCACCATGACAAGTATGTAACACCAGGGGGCGCTATGACAAGTATGTAACAGCAGGGGGAGCCATAACAAGTATGTAACAGCAGGGGGCACCATGACAAGTATGTAACACCAGGGGGCGCTATGACAAGTATGTAACAGCAGGGGGCGCCATAACAAGTATGTAACACCAGGGGGCACCATGACAAGTATCTAACAGCAGGGGGAGCCATAACAAGTATGTAACACCAGGGGGAGCCATAACAAGTATGTAACACCAGGAGGCACCATGACAAGTATGTAACAGCAGGGGGCACCATGACAAGTATGTAACACCAGGGGGCGCTATGACAAGTATGTAACAGCAGGGGGATCCATAACAAGTATGTAACACCAGGGGGCACCATGACAAGTATGTAACAGCAGGGGGAGCCATAACAAGTATGTAACACCAGGGGGCGCCATAACAAGTACGTAACACCAGGGGGCGCCATAGCAAGTATGTAACAGCAGGGGGAGCCATAACAAATATGTAACAGCAGGGGGCGCCATAGCAAGTATGTAACAGCAGGGGGCGCCATAACAAGTATGTAACAGCAGGGGGAGCCATAACAAATATGTAACAGCAGGGGGCACCATGACAAGTATGTAACAGCAGGAGGCGCCATAACAAATATGTAACAGCAGGGGGCGCCATAGCAAGTATGTAACTCCAGGGGGCGCCATAACAAATATGTAACAGCAGGGGGCGCCATAGCAAGTATGTAACAGCAGGAGGCGCCATGACAAATATGTAACAGCAGGGGCGCAATAACAAGAATGTAACAGGAGGAGGCGCCATAATAAATATGTAAAACCAGGGGGCGCCATAACAAGTATGTAACAGCAGGGGGCGCCATAACAAGTATGTAACACCAGGGGGCGCCATAACCAGTATGTAACAGCAGGAGGCACCATGACAAGTATGTAACAGCAGGGGGCGCAGTAACAAGTATGTAACAGCAGGGGCGCCATAACAAGTTTATAACAGCAGAGGGCACCATATCAAGTATTTAACCGCAGGTGGCGCCATATCAAGTATGTAACAGCAGGGGGTGCCATATTAAGTATGTAACAGCAGGGGGCGCCATGACAAGTATGTAACAGCAGGGGGCACCATGACAAGTATGTAACAGCAGGGGGCGCAGTAACAAGTATGTAACAGCAGGCGGCACCATGACAAGTATGTAACAGCAGGGGGCGCAGTAACAAGTATGTAACAGCAGTGGCGCAGTAACAAGTATGTAACAGCAGGGGCGCAGTAACAAGTATGTAACAGCAGGGGCGCCATAACAAGTTTATAACAGCAGAGGGCGCCATATCAAGTATGTAACACCAGGGTGAGCTATAACAAGTATGTAACAGCAGGGGGCATCATAACAAGTATGTAACACCAGGGGGCACCATGACAAGTATCTAACAGCAGGGGGCACCATGACAAGTATGTAACACCAGGGGGCGCTATGACAAGTATGTAACAGCAGGGGGCGCCATAACAAGTATGTAACACCAGGGGGCACCATGACAAGTATGTAACACAAGGGGCCGCCATAACAAGTATGTAACACCAGGGGGAGCCATAACAAGTATGTAACACCAGAGGGCACCATGACAAGTATGTAACAGCAGGGGGCACCATGACAAGTATGTAACACCAGGGGGCGCTATGACAAGTATGTAACAGCAGGGGGATCCATAACAAGTATGTAACACCAGGGGGCACCATGACAAGTATGTAACAGCAGGGGGAGCCATAACAAGTATGTAACACAGGGGGCGCCATAACAAGTACGTAACACCAGGGGGCGCCATAGCAAGTATGTAACAGCAGGGGGAGCCATAACAAATATGTAACAGCAGGGGGCGCCATAGCAAGTATGTAACAGCAGGGGGCGCCATAACAAGTATGTAACAGCAGGGGGAGCCATAACAAATATGTAACAGCAGGGGGCACCATGACAAGTATGTAACAGCAGGAGGCGCCATAACAAATATGTAACAGCAGGGGGCGCCATAGCAAGTATGTAACTCCAGGGGGCGCCATAACAAATATGTAACAGCAGGGGGCGCCATAGCAAGTATGTAACAGCAGGAGGCGCCATGACAAATATGTAACAGCAGGGGCGCAATAACAAGAATGTAACAGGAGGAGGCGCCATAACAAATATGTAACACCAGGGGGCGCCATAACAAGTATGTAACAGCAGGGGGCGCCATAACAAGTATGTAACACCAGGGGGCGCCATAACCAGTATGTAACAGCAGGAGGCACCATGACAAGTATGTAACACCAGGGGGCGCTATGACAAGTATGTAACAGCAGGGGGAGCCATAACAAGTATGTAACAGCAGGGGGCACCATGACAAGTATGTAACACCAGGGGGCGCTATGACAAGTATGTAACAGCAGGGGGCGCCATAACAAGTATGTAACACCAGGGGGCACCATGACAAGTATCTAACAGCAGGGGGAGCCATAACAAGTATGTAACACCAGGGGGAGCCATAACAAGTATGTAACACCAGGGGGCACCATGACAAGTATGTAACAGCAGGGGGCACCATGACAAGTATGTAACACCAGGGGGCGCTATGACAAGTATGTAACAGCAGGGGGATCCATAACAAGTATGTAACACCAGGGGGCACCATGACAAGTATGTAACAGCAGGGGGAGCCATAACAAGTATGTAACACCAGGGGGCGCCATAACAAGTACGTAACACCAGGGGGCGCCATAGCAAGTATGTAACAGCAGGGGGAGCCATAACAAATATGTAACAGCAGGGGGCGCCATAGCAAGTATGTAACAGCAGGGGGCGCCATAACAAGTATGTAACAGCAGGGGGAGCCATAACAAATATGTAACAGCAGGAGGCGCCATAACAAATATGTAACAGCAGGGGGCGCCATAGCAAGTATGTAACTCCAGGGGGCGCCATAACAAATATGTAACAGCAGGGGGCGCCATAGCAAGTATGTAACAGCAGGAGGCGCCATGACAAATATGTAACAGCAGGGGCGCAATAACAAGAATGTAACAGGAGGAGGCGCCATAACAAATATGTAACACCAGGGGGCGCCATAACAAGTATGTAACAGCAGGGGGCGCCATAACAAGTATGTAACACCAGGGGGCGCCATAACCAGTATGTAACAGCAGGAGGCACCATGACAAGTATGTAACAGCAGGGGGCGCAGTAACAAGTATGTAACAGCAGGGGCGCCATAACAAGTTTTTAACAGCAGAGGGCACCATATCAAGTATTTAACCGCAGGTGGCGCCATATCAAGTATGTAACAGCAGGGGGTGCCATATTAAGTATGTAACAGCAGGGGGCGCCATGACAAGTATGTAACAGCAGGGGGCACCATGACAAGTATGTAACAGCAGGGGGCGCAGTAACAAGTATGTAACAGCAGGCGGCACCATGACAAGTATGTAACAGCAGGGGGCGCAGTAACAAGTATGTAACAGCAGTGGCGCAGTAACAAGTATGTAACAGCAGGGGCGCAGTAACAAGTATGTAACAGCAGGGGCGCCATAACAAGTTTATAACAGCAGAGGGCGCCATATCAAGTATGTAACACCAGGGGGCGCCATAACAAATATATAACATGAGGGGGCGCCATATCAAGTATGTAACAGCAGGGGGCGCTATAACAAATATGTAACAGCAGGGGGCGCCATAACAAATATGTAACAGCAGGGGGCGCTATAACAAGTATGTAACACGAGGGGTGCAATAACAAGAATGTAACAGCAGGGGGCGCCATAACAAATATGTAACACCAGGGAGCGCCATGACAAGTATGTAACAGCAGGGGGCGCCATAACAAGTATGTAACAGCAGGAGGCGCCATAACAAGTATGTAACAGCAGGAGGCGCCATAACAAGTATGTAACAGCAGGAGGCGCTATAACAAGTATGTAACAGCAGGGGGCGCCATAACAAATATATAACACCAGGGAGCGCCATAACAAGTATGTAACAGCAGGGGGAGCCATAACAAGTATGTAACAGCAGGGGGCGCTATAACAAGTATGTAACAGCAGGGGGCGCCATAACAAATATATAACACCAGGGAGCGCCATAACAAGTATGTAACAGCAGGGGGAGCCATAACAAGTATGTAACAGCAGGGGGCGCCATAACAAGTATGTAACAGCAGGGGGAGCCATAACAAGTATGTAACAGCAGGGGGCGCCATAACAAATATGTAACAGCAGGGGGCGCCATAACAAGTATGTAACAGCAGGGGGCGCTATAACAAGTATGTAACACGAGGGGGGCAATAACAAGAATGTAACAGCAGGGGGCGCCATAACAAATATGTAACACCAGGGGGCACCATAACAAGTATGTAACAGCAGGGGGAGCCATAACAAGTATGTAACACCAGGGGGCGCCATAACCAGTATGTAACAGCAGGAGGCACCATGACAAGTATGTAACAGCAGGGGGCGCAGTAACAAGTATGTAACAGCAGGGGCGCCATAACAAGTTTTTAACAGCAGAGGGCACCATATCAAGTATTTAACCGCAGGTGGCGCCATATCAAGTATGTAACAGCAGGGGGTGCCATATTAAGTATGTAACAGCAGGGGGCGCCATGACAAGTATGTAACAGCAGGGGGCACCATGACAAGTATGTAACAGCAGGGGGCGCAGTAACAAGTATGTAACAGCAGGCGGCACCATGACAAGTATGTAACAGCAGGGGGCGCAGTAACAAGTATGTAACAGCAGTGGCGCAGTAACAAGTATGTAACAGCAGGGGCGCAGTAACAAGTATGTAACAGCAGGGGCGCCATAACAAGTTTATAACAGCAGAGGGCGCCATATCAAGTATGTAACACCAGGGGGCGCCATAACAAATATATAACATGAGGGGGCGCCATATCAAGTATGTAACAGCAGGGGGCGCTATAACAAATATGTAACAGCAGGGGGCGCCATAACAAATATGTAACAGCAGGGGGCGCTATAACAAGTATGTAACACGAGGGGTGCAATAACAAGAATGTAACAGCAGGGGGCGCCATAACAAATATGTAACACCAGGGAGCGCCATGACAAGTATGTAACAGCAGGGGGCGCCATAACAAGTATGTAACAGCAGGAGGCGCCATAACAAGTATGTAACAGCAGGAGGCGCCATAACAAGTATGTAACAGCAGGAGGCGCTATAACAAGTATGTAACAGCAGGGGGCGCCATAACAAATATATAACACCAGGGAGCGCCATAACAAGTATGTAACAGCAGGGGGAGCCATAACAAGTATGTAACAGCAGGGGGCGCTATAACAAGTATGTAACAGCAGGGGGCGCCATAACAAATATATAACACCAGGGAGCGCCATAACAAGTATGTAACAGCAGGGGGAGCCATAACAAGTATGTAACAGCAGGGGGCGCCATAACAAGTATGTAACAGCAGGGGGAGCCATAACAAGTATGTAACAGCAGGGGGCGCCATAACAAATATGTAACAGCAGGGGGCGCCATAACAAGTATGTAACAGCAGGGGGCGCTATAACAAGTATGTAACACGAGGGGGGCAATAACAAGAATGTAACAGCAGGGGGCGCCATAACAAATATGTAACACCAGGGGGCACCATAACAAGTATGTAACAGCAGGGGGAGCCATAACAAGTATGTAACAGCAGGGGGCGCCATAACAAGTATGTAACACCAGGGGGCGCCATAACAAATATATAACACGAGGGGGCACCTTACCAATTATGTAACAGCAGGATGCGCCATAACAAGTATGTAACACCAGGAGATGTCATAACACGTATGTAACAGCAGGAGGCGATATAACAAGTATGTAACACCAGGGGGCGCCATAACATGTATGTAACACCAGGGGGCGCCATAACAAGTATGTAACAGTAGGGGGCGTCATAACAAGTATCTAACATCAGGCGGTGTCATAACAAGTATGTAACACCAGGGGGAGCCATAACAAGTATGGAACAGTAGGGGACGTCATAACAAGTATGTAACACCAGGGGGCGCCATAACAAGTATGTAACAGCAGGAGGCGCCATAAGGCTACGTTCACATTTGCGTTTTTTGACGCATGCGTTGTCCTATACAATTGAAGATCCAAAACGCCCCCAAAAAAATACATTTAGTCAAAAAACGCGGCTCAACGCAGGCACCTGCGCCCTAAGCGTTTTTCATAGACACTAATGTGTTTTTTTTGCGCATTTACGACGTAGGTGCGTTGCATGCGTTTTTCTTCGGAAATGTGACGCATCAAAACTGCAACCTGTAGCGTCGTCCGCGTCCGGTCTGGTGCACCAAAGGAACGCATGCGTCATAAAACGCTTGACAACACATACGGCGCATGTCCATGCGCCCCCCATGTTAAAGATAGGGGCTCATGACGCATGCGTCGACGACGCTGTGCCCCACGGCGCAAATGTGAACGTAGCCTTACATGTATGTAACACCAGGGGGCGCCATAACAAGTATGTAACAGCAGGGGGCGTCATAACAAGTATGTAACACCAAGGGGGGCCATAACAAGTATGTAACACCAGGGGGCACCATAACAAGTATGTAACACCAAGGGGCGCCATAACAAGTATGTAACACCAGGGGGCGCCATAACATGTATGTAACACCAGGGGGCGCCATAACAAGTATGTAACACCAGGGGGCGCCATAACAAGTATGTAACACCAGGGGGCGCCATAACATGTATGTAACACCAGGGGGCGCCATAACAAGTATGTAACACCAGGGGGCGCCATAACAAGTATGTAACACCAGGGGGCGCCATAACAAGTATGTAACACCAAGGGGCGCCATAACAAGTATGTAACACCAGGGGGTGCCATAACAAGTATGTAACACCAGGGGGCGCCATAACAAGTATGTAACACCAAGGGGCGCCATAACAAGTATGTAACACCAGGGGGCGCCATAACAAGTATGTAACACCAAGGGGCGCCATAACAAGTATGTAACAGCAGGGGGCGTCATAACAAGTATGTAACACTAGTGGGCGCCATAACAAGTATGTAACACCAGGGGGCGCCATAACAAGTATGTAACAGCAGGGGGCGCCATAACAAGTATGTAACACCAGGGGGCGTCATAACAAGTATGTAACACCAGGGGGCGCCATAACAAGTATGTAACAGCAGGGGGCGCCATAACAAGTATGTAACACCAGGGGGCGACCTAACAAATATGTAACACCAAGGGGCGCCATAACAAGTATGTAACACCAGGGGGCGACCTAACAAATATGTAACACCAAGGGGCGCCATCACAAGTATGTAATACCAGGGGGAGCCATAACAAGTATGTAACACCAAGGGGCGCCATAACAAGTATGTAACATCAGGGGGCGCCATAACAAGTATGTATCATTAGAGGGCGCCATAACAAATTTTTAACACCAGGGGGGCCCTTACCAAGTATGTAACAGCAGATGGTGTTATAAGAAATATATAACAGCAGGGGGCGCCATAACAAGTATAAAACAGCAGATGGCATCATAATCTACTATATAATTGTCTAATTGTCACTTCCGTCTGTCTGTCCTTCTGTCTGTCTGTCACGGATATTCATTGGTCGCGGCCTCTGTCTGTCATGGAAATCCAAGTCAAGTCGCTGATTGGTGGCGGCAAAACAGCCACGACCAATCAGCGACGGGCACAGTCCGGAAGAAAATGGCCGCTCCATACTCCCCGCAGTCAGCGCCCGGCGCCCGCATACTCCCCTCCGGTCACGGCTCACACAGGGTTAATGCCGGCAGTAACGGATTGCGTTATGCCGCGGGTAACTCACTCCGTTACCGCCGCTATTAACCCTGTGTGACCAAGTTTTTACTATTGATGCTGCCTATGCAGCGTCAATAGTAAAAGGATCTAATGTTAAAAAAATAAAAAATCATCATATACTCACCCTCCTCCGCCTTTCCCGCTCCTCGCCATGCAAGCGGCAAGTTCCAATGGTATGGGAGAAGGACCTGCCATGACGTCACAGTCATGTGACCGCGACGTCATCACAGGTCCTGGGACTGGAAGCTGCTGACACAACTACAAGGGGCCGCCCTCGGATCGGAAGGTGAGTATGTTTATTTTTTTATTTTTTAACCTGTGACATACGTAGCTGGGCAATATACTACGTGGCTGGGCAACATACTATGTGGCTGGGCAATATACTACGTGGCTGGGCAATATACTACGTGGCTGGGCAATATACTACGTGACTGGGCAATATACTACGTGGTCTGTGCAATATGCTACGCGACTGGGCAATATACTACGTGGCTGGGCAATATACTACGCGACTGGGCAATATACTACGTGACTGGGCAATATACTACGTGGCTGGGCAATATACTACGTGGCTGGGCAATATACTACGTGGCTGGGCAATATACTACGTGACTGGCAATATGCTACGTGACTGGGCAATATACTACGTGGCTGGGCAATATACTACGTGACTGGGCAATATACTATGTGGCTGGGCAATATACTACGTGGCTGGGCAATATACTACGTGGCTGGGCAATATACTACGTGACTGGGCAATATACTACGTGGGCTGTGCAATATGCTACGTGACTGGGCAATATACTACGTGACTGGGCAATATACTACGTGGCTCGGCAATATACTACGTGGCTCTGTGCTGTATCCTATGTCACTGGGCAATATACAGTTAGGGCCAGAAATATTTGGACAGTGACACAATTTTCGCGAGTTGGGCTCTGCATGCCACCACATTGGATTTGAAATGAAACCTCTACAACAGAATTCAAGTGCAGATTGTAACGTTTAATTTGAAGGGTTGAACAAAAATATCTGATAGAAAATGTAGGAATTGTACACATTTCTTTACAAACACTCCACATTTTAGGAGGTCAAAAGTAATTGGACAAATAAACATAACCCATACAAAATATTTTTATTTTCAATATTTTGTTGCAAATCCTTTGGAGGCAATCACTGCCTTAAGTCTGGAACCCATGGACATCACCAAACGCTGGGTTTCCTCCTTCTAAATGCTTTGCCAGGCCTTTACAGCCGCAGCCTTCAGGTCTTGCTTGTTTGTGGGTCTTTCCGTCTTAAGTCTGGATTTGAGCAAGTGAAATGCATGCTCAATTGGGTTTAGATCTGGAGATTGACTTGGCCATTGCAGAATGTTCCACTTTTTGGCACTCATGAACTCCTGGGTAGCTTTGGCTGTATGCTTGGGGTCATTGTCCATCTGTACTATGAAGCGCCGTCCAATCAACTTTGCAGCATTTGGCTGAATCTGGGCTGAAAGTATATCCCGGTACACTTCAGAATTCATCCGGCTACTCTTGTCTGCTCTTATGTCATCAATAAACACAAGTGACCCAGTGCCATTGAAAGCCATGCATGCCCATGCCATCACGTTGCCTCCACCATGTTTTACAGAGGATGTGGTGTGCCTTGGATCATGTGCCGTTCCCTTTCTTCTCCAAACTTTTTTCTTCCCATCATTCTGGTACAGGTTGATCTTTGTCTCATCTGTCCATAGAATACTTTTCCAGAACTGAGCTGGCTTCTTGAGGTGTTTTTCTGCAAATTTAACTCTGGCCTGTCTATTTTTGGTATTGATGAATGGTTTGCATCTAGATGTGAACCCTTTGTATTTACTGTCATGGAGTCTTCTCTTTACTGTTGACTTAGAGACAGATACACCTACTTCACTGAGAGTGTTCTGGACTTCAGTTGATGTTGTGAACGGGTTCTTCTTCACCAAATTAAGTATGCGGCGATCATCCACCACTGTTGTCATCCGTGGACGCCCAGGCCTTTTTGAGTTCCCAAGCTCACCAGTCAATTCCTTTTTTCTCAGAATGTACCCAACTGTTGATTTTGCTACTCCAAGCATGTCTGCTATCTCTCTGATGGATTTTTTCTTTTTTTTTCAGCCTCAGGATGTTCTGCTTCACCTCAATTGAGAGTTCCTTTGACCGCATGTTGTCTGCTCACAGCAACAGCTTCCAAATGCAAAACCACACACCTGGAATCCACCCCTGACCTTTTAACTACATCATTGATTACAGGTTAACGAGGGAGACGCCTTCAGAGTTAATTGCAGCCCTTAGAGTCCATTGTCCAATTACTTTTGGTCCCTTGAAAAAGAGGACGCTATGCATTACAGAGCTATGATTCCTAAACCCTTCCTCCGATTTGGATGTGGAAACTATCATATTGCAGCTGGGAGTGTGCACTTTCAGCCCATATTATATATATAATTGTATTTCTGAACATGTTTTTGTAAACAGCTAAAATAACAAAACTTGTGTCACTGTCCAAATATTTCTGGCCCTAACTGTACTACGTGGCTGGGCAATATACTATGTGACTGGGCAATATACTACCTGACTGGGCAATATACTACGTGGGCTGTGCAATATACTACGTGGCTGGGCAATATACTACGTGGCTCTGTGCTGTATACTATGTTGCTGAGCAATATACTACATGGCTGGGGTATATACTACGTGGCTGGGCAATATTCTACGTGACTGGGCAATATACTACGTGACTGGGCAATATACTACGTGGCTGGGCAATATACTACGTGACTGGGCAATATACTACGTGGCTGGGCAATATACTACGTGGGCTGTGCAATATACTACGTGACTGGGCAATATACTACGTGACTGGGCAATATACTACGTGACTGGACAATATACTACGTGGCTCTGTGCTGTATACTATGTTGCTGGGCAATATACTACGTGGCTGGGGTATATACTACGTGGCTGGGCAATATTCTACGTGACTGGGCAATATACTACGTGACTGGGCAATATACTACGTGACTGGGCAATATACTACGTGGCTGGACAATATACTACGTGGCTCTGTGCTGTATACTATGTTGCTGGGCAATATACTACGTGGCTGGGGTATATACTACGTGGCTGGGCAATATTCTACGTGACTGGGCAATATACTACGTGACTGGGCAATATACTACGTGACTGGGCAATATGCTACGTGGCTGCGTGGACATGCATATTCTAGAATACCCGATGCGTTAGAATCAGGCCACCATCTAGTAAGTTTATAATAAACCATTCTTTGACCCCCTCCCATACTGTTTCCTCACACATCTTCCATGCCCATACTGTCTCATCACACATTCTGAGCCCCCGGCCATATCTCCTAGGTCATTCTTGCATAAGACTATTTTCTTCGTATTTTATTCACTTTAGGGCTCATACCCATTTGCGAGAAAAAAAAGGTCCGTAATCTGGACTGAAAAAAACATGAAAACTATGCAATTGTCATGTGATTTCTTTTATCGCAACATCCGTATGACATCCGTGTGCAATGTGATTTTAACATGAGCTTTTACATACAGCAGTTCTCTGACATTTACACATCGTTTTACAACGAAATATTCTTCAAAACACACACAGACAGACAGACAGACAGATAGATAGATAGATAGATAGGCAATTCCTGTGTGCTTACACACTGACAGGTTGCAATAGAATAGATAAAATCTACACATAGTATACAGTGGGGCAAAAAAGTATTTAGTCAGTCAGCAATAGTGCAAGTTCCACCACTTAAAAAGTTGAGAGGCGTCTGTAATTTACATCATAGGTAGACCTCAACTATGGGAGACAAACTGAGAAAAAACAATCCAGAAAATCACATTATCTGTTTTTTTTATCATTTTATTTGCATATTATGGTGAAAAATAAGTATTTGGTCAGAAACAAAATTTCATCTCAATACTTTGTAATATATCCTTTGTTGGCAATGACAGAGGTCAAACGTTTTCTGTAAGTCTTCACAAGGTTGCCACACACTGTTGTTGGTATGTTGGCCCATTCCTCCATGCAGATCTCCTCTAGAGCAGTGATGTTTTTGGCTTTTCGCTTGGCAACACGGACTTTCAACTCCCTCCAAAGGTTTTCTATAGGGTTGAGATCTGGAGACTGGCTAGGCCACTCCAGGACCTTGAAATGCTTCTTACGAAGCAACTCCTTCGTTGCCCTGGTGGTGTGCTTTGGATCATTGTCATGTTGAAAGACCCAGCCACGTTTCATCTTCAATGCCCTTGCTGATGGAAGGAGGTTTGCACTCAAAATCTCATGATACATGGCCCTATTCATTCTTTCATGCACCCGGATCAGTCGTCCTGGCCCCTTTGCAGAGAAACAGCCCCAAAGCATGATGTTTCCACCACCATGCTTTACAGTAGGTATGGTGTTTGATGGATGCAACTCAGTATTCTTTTTCCTCCAAACACGACAAGTTGTGTTTCTACCAAACAGTTCCAGTTTGGTTTCATCAGACCATAGGACATTCTCCCAAAACTCCTCTGGATCATCCAAATGCTCTCTAGCAAACTTCAGACGGGCCCGGACATGTACTGGCTTAAGCAGTGGGACACGTCTGGCACTGCAGGATCTGAGTCCATGGTGGCGTAGTGTGTTACTTATGGTAGGCCTTGTTACATTGGTCCCAGCTCTCTGCAGTTCATTCACTAGGTCCCCCCGCGTGGTTCTGGGATTTTTGCTCACCGTTCTTGTGATCATTCTGACCCCACGGGGTGGGATTTTGCATGGAGCCCCAGATCGAGGGAGATTATCAGTGGTCTTGTATGTCTTCCATTTTCTAATTATTGCTCCCAATGTTGATTTCTTCACTCCAAGATGGTTGGCTATTGCAGATTCAGCCTTCCCAGCCTGGTGCAGGCCTACAATTTTGTTTCTGGTGTCCTTTGACAGCTCTTTGGTCTTCACCATAGTGGAGTTTGGAGTCAGACTGTTTGAGGGTGTGCACAGGTGTCTTTTTATACTGATAACAAGTTTAAACAGGTGCCATTACTACAGGTAATGAGTGGAGGAAAGAGGAGATTCTTAAAGAAGAAGTTACAGGTCTGTGAGAGCCAGAAATCTTGATTGTTTGTTTCTGACCAAATACTTATTTTCCACCATAAAATGCAAATAAAATGTTAAAAAAACAGACAATGTGATTTTCTGGATTTTTTTTTCTCAGTTTGTCTTCCATAGTTCAGGTCTACCTATGATGTAAATTACAGACGCCTCTCATCTTTTTAAGTGGTGGAACTTGCACTATTGCTGACTGACTAAATACTTTTTTGCCCCACTGTATGTATCTATATATTTATATTTAATACAGAGCTAGATAGCAGAAAAGCTGGTAATTCAATTGCCGGCTTTTCCTATCTCCTTATCACACCCGACAGGATATGAGACATGGTTACATACAGTAAACCATTTCATATCCCTTATATTTTACATATTCCTCACTAATAATGTTACAAGGGTATGTGTGCAAAATTTGGGAGCTCTAGGTGTTAAAATAAAAGGTTAAATCACGGAAAAAACTGGCGTGGGCTCCCGCACAATTTTCTCCGCCAGAAAGGGAAAGCCAGTGACTGAGGGCAGATATTAATAGCCTAGAGAGGGTCCATGGTTATTGCCACCGCCCCCACCCTTCCCCTTCCCCCGGCTAAAAACATCTGCTCCCAGCCACCCCAAAAAAGGCACATCTGTAAGATGCGCCTATTCTGGCACTTAGCCCCTCTCTTCCCACTCCCCTGTAGCGGTGGGATATGGGGTATTAAAGGGTTAATGTCACCTTGCTAATGTAAGGTGACATTAAGCCTGGTTAATAATGGATAGATGTCAATAAGACACCTATCCATTATTAATCCAATATTAGTAAATGGTTAAAAATACACACACATTAAGAATAAAGTATTTTAATGAAATAAATAAACACATGGGGTTTTATTATCTTTATTGTATGCTCAATCCAACTGACGACCCTCGTTCTTCTGTAAGAAAAGGAAAATAGTAACATAGTAACATAGTTAGTAAGGCTGAAAAAAGACATTTGTCCATCCAGTTCAGCCTATATTCCATCATAATAAATCCCCAGATCTACGTCCTTCTACAGAACCTAATAATTGTATGATACAATATTGTTCTGCTCCAGGAAGACATCCAGGCCTCTCTTGAACCCCTCGACTGAGTTCGCAATCACCACCTCCTCAGGCTAGCAATTCCAGATTCTCACCGCCCTAACAGTAATGTCGGAGTCGGAACTAGAGGCACCGAGGGAGAAGGAAGACTTGCGGGAAGGCGGCTCCGTGAGTGTGCAGCGTGGAGACCGCTCCGTCCAGTTACCGCTCGCTCTCGCACGGAACTGAGCGCAGAACGTCTTCTGACTAAGGTTTGAGATGGAAACTGCGGAGGAACCTCAAAAGAAAGTGTTTAAAGCCCGCAAAACAATGAAAGCAAGTGACCGCCATCAGTTGGAAGCTGTACACAAAGCAAAAGTGCTTAAATCTCCAGAGGTGAAGCTAGTTAATGGAATCCATGAAAATGGCAATTCAGATATGAATTATACCCACAATGATAAAGTACTCATGGAGGACTCAAAGAATCTAAATTGCATTCTAGATATTAATTGTGATGCTCTTGAAATTCCTGTTGTGAAGCTTTCTGACCTAAGAGACAGTTTAAAACATATTGACCAAACCAGTGACCTAAAGCTGTCGCTTGATCTGGGACTTACTAAAAGTACTGTATGTCAGGGAGATGGTAATACAGTTGGGCCCATAGAGGCGACTATCCAAACTGACACCACCCAACAAGAGCAGGATGAAACTATTCCTCACAAAGCAGTAGAACAATAAAAAAGCAACAATATCCCATACCTGTCCGCCGTACAGTCATGTCCCACAATGTAAATCCATCTGAAGGGGGTTAAATACAGTTACAAATAAGAGCCTGCTAATGCGACTGCTCCTGGCTGTAAAACACTGGGGAATGAATGAAATGAAGGTAATGTAGCTTCGGAGACTTGTGGTGCAGTCATAGAAGCTGCACCCCCTGGTGGCATAAACTCATTTGAACTGTAGCATGAGAAAATATTCAGAAAAATTCTCTGACTTTTTTCTGACTTTTCCCGGCGCCTGCGCACTGCAGCACTTTGCTCTGCCCTCAACAGGGCAGACAAAGTATGCCTGCGCAGGTGCTGCGGTGTGAATACAAGCAGAGGACTTCATCCTATGAAGATGGGAGGCCCCGGACCGGAACGCGATGCCCACCGGACCGCAGCAGGACCGCTCCTGGGTGAGTATAATCTAACCTCTTTTTCTCATCTTTCAGGATACATCTGGGGCTTATCTACAGCATTCCAGAACTCCTAACCGTCGTAACTCGGTGATAGCGACCACGGATCTACCATTCTTTCAGGCATGAGCTGGGTGTTAATTTGAGCCCAAACATGAAGTATCTGTATGACCTGGTTAAGCAGAAATCTATCTTAACTGCTGGCGTTGGAGCTTAGAAAAGCCACTGTGTGATGGCTCTGCTGGGGCTCATTATAAAAATGTAAGATTCACACCTCTATCAATAATTGGGGTCAAGTTATGCCCTACTAATAAGTTTGTACGTGAACAAACAAGCACGTTATCACAGCTGCTTTTAGCCAGCTTAAGGCCATAAACTACTCAGCGGGGGGCTGCTGCATGAAAACGTATTATTTTGTGATCACTATCACCCAAGTGACCCCTGTTCCGTACTTGTAATATTATATTATTGTCTCAACCCTGTTTCCGCTCCTGGACCTGTAGATTTCTTCTCAGTTGTGACCAGAGGCTTTATCACCTCACTGCCAGGAGGATTGTTATGAGGCAGAACTTCCAGGTCTGTGTCCTCCCCCGTGATCACTATGTGACGCGTCTTATCCAGGCCCTAATATATCACATCTATATACATAATTGTCTAAGGGGTACTTCCGTCTGTCTGTCTGTCCTTCTGTCACGGTTATTTGTTCGCTGATTGGTCTCGGCAGCTGCCTGTCATGGCTGCCGCGACCAATCAGCGACGCGCAGAGTCCGGAAGAAAATGGCCGCTCCTTACTCCCCGCACTGACTGCCCGGCGCCCGCGCACACCCCTCCGCTCACCGCTCACACAGGGTTAATGCCCGCGGTAACGGACCGCGTTATGCCGCGGGTAATGCACTCCGTTACTGCTGCTATTAACCCTATGTGGCCAAATTTTTTACTATTGGCGCGGCCTATGCAGCGCCAACAGTAAAAACATCTAATGTTAAAAATAATAATAATAAAAAAAAAAACAATTACATACTCACCTACGCCGCCTTTCCCGCTCCGCGCGAGTCAACCGCCACGTTCCGTTGGCACAGATCGTCTGGCAGAAGGACCTGCCGTGACGTCACGGTCATATGACCGTGACATCATCACAGGGCCTGCGCGAGCAGGCTGGAACTGGAAGCTGCCGCCTGTACCTCACACAGGCGACAGAACTACAAGGGGCCCTCGGATCGGAAGGTGAGTATTTTTATTTTTTAACCGGTGACATACCTGGCTGGGCAATATACTACGTGGCTGGGCAATATACTACGTGGCTGGGCAGTATACTACGTGACTGGGCAATATACTGATGTTCGTCCTTCGTTTTCGACGATGACCATTACTTCAGGGTTGGAAGACAATTAGTAGTTATGGGTCCGGAGGTGGCTGATGAGTACAATCCGGGCCCAGAAAGTTCGCCCACATACTTGACATAAGGAAGCAGACGTGGTCAGTACACCAGATTCTACTTGTGCCTTGCGTACAGCGCGCTTTCTTTTTGCGTCAGAGATTTTCCTATCTTCAGCTGCACATGCTCCTGAGGTGATCCTGCCCCGCCAACCTGGACGATCCAGGGCAAGTTCTTCCCATTCATTGGTGTTGACTTCCAGGTTTTTGAGAGACACCTTAAGGCAGTCTTTATAGCGCTTCTTCTGCCCCCCAACTGCTCGCTTTCCTTGGCACAGTTCTCCATACAGCAGTTGTTTCGGTAGTCGGCTGTCAGGCATTCTGACCACATGTCCAGCCCACCTGGCTTGGACTTTCAGCAGGAGAGTGTAAACTCTGCAGAGCCCAGTTTGTTCCAGAATTGCAGTGTCCGGGACATTGTCTTGCCACCTGATGTGGAGGAGTCTGCGGAGGCAACTCATGTGGAAATGATTAAGCTGTTTAGCATGCCGTCTGTACACTGTCCAGGTCTCGCTAGCATAGAGAAGTGTGGTGAGGACCACCGCGCAGTAGACCTTCAGCTTGGTGGTAAGGATGAGTCCCCTTCGTTCCCAGACGTTCTTACGCAGTCTCCCGAAGGCGGCACTGGCTTTGGCGATTCTGTTATTAACCTCAGCGTCTATGGTTACTTCACGGGAAAGAGTGCTGCCTAAGTAGGTGAAGTTATCGACTGCTTTGAGGTTTTGCTCCTTCACCGTGATACGTGGCTCCTTGTACAGTTTTCCTGGAGCCGGTTGATACATGACTTCGGTTTTTCTAATGTTGATCTCGAGACCAAAACTGTCGCAAGCTTGTGAAAAACAGTCCATTTCATGCTGCATCTGCTGTTCTGTGCTAGCGTTAAGTGCACAGTCATCAGCAAATAATAATTCACGGATAACAGTCTCATGCACTTTCGTAACCGCCTTCAGGCATTTTGGGTTGAATAGCTTGCCATCAGTCCTGTACCTAGCCTGGATTCCATCTTCACAGTTGTTAAAGGCATCACTTAACATTGCAGAGAACAGCATACTGAACAGGGTTGGTGCAAGCACACAGCCTTGTTTTACGCCGTTTGTTACTGGGAAAGCCTCAGATACGTCTCCATCGTTCAGAACCTTCACCATCATGCCATCATGGATCTGCCGGATGACTGAGATGAACTTGCTCGGGCAGCCGAATTTTGCCATGATCTTCCACAGGCCGTCTCTACTGACTGTGTCGAAAGCCTTGGTCAAATCAGCAAAAGTTACATAAAGGTCACAGTGTTGCTCCTGGCACTTTTCCTGAAGTTGACGTGCTGAAAAGACCATATCTACTGTTCCACGTTTAGCACGGAAACCACACTGGCTTTCGGGTAATAGTCCTTGCTCAAGGTGATTTTAAGAGGCGGTTGAGCAAGAGACGAGCCAATATCTTGCCTGCAGTGGACAGAAGGGAGATGCCTCGATGGTTGTCACAAGATTGGCGATTACCTTTCCTCTTGTATATGTGGATTACGCTGGCATCTTTCATCTGTTGCGGAACCTGTTCCTTTGTCCACATATATTGGAATAGTTTGGTCACCGTTTGCATCAGAACAGGACCGCCAGCTTTTTATACCTCAGCAGGTATAGCATCATTTCCGGGTGCTTTTCCACAAGAAAGTTGTTTTACTGCTTTCCTGACTTCATCTCCACTTGGAAGAACATCAAGCTCTTTGTTAATTTCTACCTGGGGCAGGCGAGCAATAGCCTCATCATTGATATTGGCAGGGCAATTAAGAATATTATTAAAGTGCTCAGCCCACCGTTCCAGAATTTGTTTCCTTTCTGTCAGCAGCTTAGTTCCATCTGCGTTAAGCAGAGATGAAGAGCTTGATGACTGGGGTCCATATACAGCTTTGAGCGCATCGTAGAAGCGTTTCTGGTCATGGGTATCTGCATAGCCCTGAATTTCGTCGGCCTTCTTGCTAAACCTGATATCCTGCATCTCGTGTAGCTTGATTTGTACCTTTCTTTTTATGTTGGTAAAGGCACCTTTCTTGGCTAACGACGTGGGGTCATTTGGATACACCTTATACCACTGATGTTTCTCTTCTAGGAGTGTCTTTATTTCCTCGTCGTTTTCATCGAACCAGTCTTGATTATTTATGGCTGCTGATCCGAGATGCTCCAGAGCAGTATTATAAACAGCATCTCTCAGAATTGTCCACTGTTCCTCAACGCCAATCTCCTCTGCCTGTAGTATATTTAACAGTCTGCCATCAAGGTCACTGGCAAATTCCCCTGAAATTCTTTTATTTTGCAGCTTATAGATATTCAGCCTCTTTGTTGTTTTCTGCCCTTGGGGTCTCCTCGCAGGCAGGATGCGGAGCCTGCACTTAGACATAATGAGGCGATGGTCAGTCCAGCAGTCTGCACCACACATGGCCTTCGTCACTCTAAAGTCCATCTCATCCCTTTTCCTGGCAATGATGTAATCAATGAGATGCCAATGCCTCGAGCGTGGGTGCATCCATGATGTCTTCTTGCGTGTGAGTAAGCGGAATAAAGTGTTGGTGATGACAAGGTCATGTGTGGCTCACATCTTGAGGAGCAGCAGGCCATTACTGTTACACTTGCCAGTGCCGTGTCTCCCAATGACCCCTTCCCAGTTTTGATGGTCTGTTCCCACTCTGGCATTAAAGTCTCCAAGTATAATGAGCTTATCTGCCTGTGGGATTGCTGAAATAAGTGTCAAGTTCATCATAGAACTTATCTTTAATGTCATCCGGATTAGTCATCGTGGGAGCATAGGCACTGATCAGAGTCACGTGTTTCTTGTTTGTAAGTGGGAGCTGAAATGTCATCAGACGGTCGTTGATACCCTCCGGAAGCCAGGTAAGTTTACGAGCAAGATGAGTTTTGATAGCAAATCCCACGCCTGCTTCTCGTTTTTCAGTGATGCCTCGACCACTCCAGAAGAATGTATATCCACCACCATGCTCTGTCAATTGACCCTTGTCTGCCAGGCGTGTTTCGCTGAGAGCTGCTATATCAACCTTGTAACGAGCTAGCTCCTGAGCAACCAATGCCGTTCTTCTCTCTGGTCTGTCTGCCTTGGTATTATCCAGCAGAGTTCTCACATTCCATGTGCCAAGGTTGAGTACCATCTTTTTCTTTATTGTGTGTCGACCGCTGTATGGGAAACCCGCCAGCTGCGGTAGGCTGGCCAGGTGAAATGAAGCAGACTATGTTTGAGGCACCTTTTCTAGCCCCGTCCTCGATTGAGGTGAGCAGAGTGATCCTGAACAGGACTGCTCAGACACCCAGGAGGCTGCCGAACTCCACTGCTGCTTCGGTCCAGTAGAGAGCGACCATATGGCCTGGGCCGCCTGTGTGCAGGTTCGTGACTACAGCTTCCAGTGACTCCACACCTGCTGCTTTGTCACTCTCCTATCGCCACAGGACTTTGGATACGCAGTGGTTGAAGTCATGACTTGCGCTTGACTTGGATTAAAGTGAATCACGTGTACAGTACCAATCCACAGAACCTTAGAACAAGAAAAATATATGTATATACATCATAGCATGTAGTAATATGTAACTAGGTGGGGAATGGTCTATACACAAAGAGGTGAGTGGCAAACCACTCGGAAGTGGATAATAACAACAATCCAAGCAGAACCAAGGACCCAGGATAAGAAATAAATAAGAAAATACTCAAATATGAGGACAAAAGGAAGTATATAAATAATGCCTTTATTAAAATATATATGGCAATGGCACCAACACTGTGCCTGTACTTGGAAGCAAGAAATGTATAAATAAAATACTAGAATATTATATAAAAAAAATTATATATATATATATATATATATATATATATGTATATATATATATAAATATATATATATATATATTTATATATATATATATATATATATATATATATATATATATATATATATATATGGATATACATGTATTTACTTGAGGACGGACTAGTAAAATAGGACTTTAACCCCTTTCTGACCTCGGACGTGATAGTACGTCCGAGGTCAGATCTCCTGCTTTGATGCAGGGCTCCGTGGTGAGCCCGCATCAAAGCTGGGACATGTCAGCTGTTTTGAACAGCTGACATGTGCCCGTAATAGGCGCGGGCAGAATCGCGATCTGCCTGCACCTATTAACTAGTTAAACGCCGCTGTCAAACGCAGACAGCGGCATTTAACTACCGCATCCGGCCGGGCGGCCGGAAATGACGTCATCGCCGACCCCCGTCACATGATCGGGGGTCGGCGATGCGTCTCCATTGTAACCATAGAGGTCCTCGAGACCTCTATGGTTACTGATCGCCGGTGGCTGTGAGCGCCACCCTGTGGTCGGCGCTCACAGCACACCTCCATTTCTGCTACATAGCAGCGATCAGCAGATCTCTGCTATGTAGCAGAGGCGATCGTGCTGTGCATGCTTCTAGCCTCCCATGGAGGCTATTGAAGCATGGCAAAAGTTAAAAAAAAGTTGAAAAAAATGTTAAAAAAATAAAAAAAATATAAAAGTTTAAATCACCCCCCTTTCGCCCCAATCAAAATAAATCAATAAAAAAAATATAAAATCTATGCATATTTGGTATCGCCGTGCTCAGAATCGCCCGATCTATCAATTAAAAAAAAAGCATTAACCTGATCGCTAAACAGCGTAGCGGGAAAAAAATTCGAAACGCCAGAATTACGTTTTTTTGGTCGCCGCGACATTGCATTAAAATGCAATAACGGGCGATCAAAAGAACGTATCTGCACCGAAATGCTATAATTAAAAACGTCATCTCGGCACGCAAAAAATAAGCCCTCAACCGACCCCAGATCATAAAAAATGGAGACGCTACGAGTATCGGAAAATGGCGCAATTTTTTTTTTTTTTTAGCAAAGTTTGGAATTTTTTTTCACCACTTAGGTAAAAAATAACCTAGTCATGTTAGGTGTCTATGAACTCGTACTGACCTGGAGAATCATAATATCAGGTCAGTTTTAGCATTTAGTGAACCTAGCAAAAAAGCCAAACAAAAAACAAGTGTGGGACTGCACTTTTTTTGCAATTTCACCGCACTTGGGATTTTTTTCCCGTTTTCTAGTACACGACATGCTAAAACCAATGATGTCGTTCAAAAGTACAACTCGTCCCGCAAAAAATAAGCCCTCACATGGCCAAATTGACGGAAAAATAAAAAAGTTATGGCTCTGGGAAGGAGGGGAGCGAAAAACGAACACGGAAAAACAAAAAATCCCAAGGTCATGAAGGGGTTAATCATAAACATAGGCACACAAAAAAACAAATGGAAAAAGATTATACAAAAAATCACCAATATATAGGCTAAATACCGGCCAGAAGTATTAGTTCGCTATGCAAGAAAAAAAGTGCATAGTGCATATGAAATAATAATCATATCCCCATCATAAAGGGACCCCGCAATCAAGCAAAAATGTGCAAAAATATGCAATGATATATTACTGTTAAAGCGCAATATATGCAGCTGTGCGAAAAAAAAAAAAAAAGAAAAAAGAAAAGAAAATGGTGAGGGTGAATTTATTCAAAAAAATACACTCACAAAAATATTATGTGTAATACATCAATAAGATGTTTAAAAACAAAAGATGTGAAAATAATATAAGGCGGTAACTAAACAATAAGGAGACACAAAAGAATGTAATACTGGTGGGAGGTATAAGACACCTATATGCGGTATCAAGAGGCTGTGTAACCCCTGACGAAGGACTAATGTCCGAAACGCGCGTCCTGTATCTTGGAGTGGACGGACGGGTGCAGGTACGTATTGTATATTATATACAGCGATTTTCAGCCGCACCTTTCTCTGGCACACAGCCTCTTGATACCGCATATAGGTGTCTTGCGTTGTCTCACCTTTATATAGGCAGATCCCATCATCCTTTTCTCTGATGTCTTATACCTCCCACCAGTATTACATTCTTTTGTGTCTCCTTATTGTTAAGTTATATTATTTTCACATCTTTTGTTTTTAAACATCTTATTGATGTATTACACATAATATTTTTGTGAGTGTATTTTTTTGAATAAATTTACCCTCACCGTTTTCTTTTTTCTTTTCGCACAGCTGCATATATTGTGCTTTAACAGTAATATATCATTGCATATTTTTGCACATTTTTGCTTGATTGCGGGGTCCCTTTATGATGGGGATATGATTATTATTTCATATGCACTATGCACTTTTTTTCTTGCATAGCGAACTAATACTTCTGGCCGGTATTTAGCCTATATATTGGTGATTTTTTGTATAATCTTTTTCCATTTGTTTTTTTGTGTGCCTTTGTTTATGATTAAAGTCCTATTTTACTAGTCCGTCCTTAAGTAAATACATGTGTATATATATATATATATATATATATATATATATATATATATATATTAATCTTTTTAGATAATATTCTAGTATTTTATTTATACATTTCTTGCTTCCAAGTACAGGCACAGTGTTGGTGCCATTGCCATATATATTTTAATAAAGGCATTATTTATATACTTCCTTTTGTCCTCATATTTGAGTATTTTCTTATTTATTTCTTATCCTGGGTCCTTGGTTCTGCTTGGATTGTTGTTATTATTGGATTAAAGTGAGGAAGAGTTGCGCAGTCGTCAACCTCACTCTCTCGCCCGTACCTATCGAGCCCCAGTGGCAAGAGCTAGGCGAGACAACTGGAGATAGGTCAGGGTGCAGTGGATGGCCAGCAGTGTCCTATATGTGCCTCGCTGCGACCTCTCAGCGCTCCACAACACTGTGCTGGAAATCGCTTGTCTGTCCGTTGAATCTTGGTTTCTTTTGCACAGTCTGCCATATCCAGTCTTCACATGCAAGGGTAGGCAAACCCTTGAAAATCACTGTAGGTCTCAAAGAAACCCAACAGCTACCCTCACCTGGTTTGGCCCGCCTGCGAAGGCGGTGTTCCGGGGTGTACCCGCTGCCGCATGCTAGCAGCTACTTGGAGGTACAGCCGGTGAGAGTTGAGCATCAGATGAGGACCAAAGATGGAAGAGCTGTCCAAAAAGGACACGGCAAGCACTCCACCAGAGGTGCTACCTCTATCTAGATACCCCATATACCCCTATATGACATACCTGGCTGGGCAATATACGTGGCTCTGTGCTGTATACTACATGGCTGGGCAATATACTACGTGACTGGGCAATATACTACGTGGCTGGGCAATATACTACGTGGCTGGGCAATATACTACGTGGCTGGGCAATATACTACGTGGCTGGGCAATATACTACGTGGCTGGGCAATATACTACATCGCTGGGCAATATACTACGTGGCTGGGCAATATACATCGCTGGGCAATATACTACGTGACTGGGCAATATACTACGTGACTGGGCAATATACTACGTGGCTGGGCAATATACTACGTGGCTGGGCAATATACTACGTGACTGGGCAATATACTACGTGGCTGGGCAATATACTACGTGGCTGGGCAATATACTACGTGACTGGGCAATATACTACGTGGCTGGGCAATATACTATGTGGCTGGGCAATATACTATGTGGCTGGGCAATATACTACGTGACTGAGCAATATACTACGTGGCTGGGCAATATACTACGTAGCTGGGCAATATACTACGTCGCTGGGCAATATACTACGTAGCTGGGCAATATACTACGTGGCTGGGCAATATACATCGCTGGGCAATATACTACGTGACTGGGCAATATACTACGTGACTGGGCAATATACTACGTGGCTGGGCAATATACTACGTGACTGGGCAATATACTACGTGGCTGGGCAATATACTATGTGGCTGGGCAATATACTACGTGGCTGGGCAATATACTACGTGGCTGGGCAATATACTACGTCGCTGGGCAATATACTACGTGGCTGGGCAATATACTACGTGACTGAGCAATATACTACGTGGCTGGGCAATATACTACGTGGCTGGGCAATATACTACGTCGCTGGGCAATATACTACGTGGCTGGGCAATATACTACGTGACTGAGCAATATACTACGTGGCTGGGCAATATACTACGTGACTGAGCAATATACTACGTGGCTGGGCAATATACTACGTGGCTGGGCAATATACTATGTGGCTGGGCAATATACTACATCGCTGGGCAATATACTATGTGGCTGGGCAATATACTACATCGCTGGGCAATATACTACGTGGCTGGGCAATATACTACGTGGCTGGGCAATATACTACGTGGCTGGGCAATATACTACGTGGCTGGGCAATATACTACATCGCTGGGCAATATACTACGTGGCTGGGCAATATAGTACGTGGCTGCGTGGACATGCATGTTCTAGAATACCCGATGCGTTAGAATCGGGCCACCATCTAGTGTTTTCTATAAATGTTAATTATTTCTAGAAAATCTCCAGCTTTCACTTTCGCTTCCACCAGCTCTCACCTCTCCGTCCTCCCTCTGCCCGGTAACTGCTGATCAACTGGAGATTCATTTTTCCATTGGAGGAAGCGGCACCTCCCGTCCAATCAGCGCTGAGCTCCGCCCTCCAGTGTACAGTAACTGTGACATTCTTACATTGTGTCTGTCCTGGGTGACACTGACGTTCTCCTCCTCGGGGTCCCCCCATATATTGGGGCAGGAGGAGGATGTTGCCCCTCATGGTGCTTCTCCTGCACCTGTCAGCGGTGTGCTCTGGTGAGTATGGAGGGTGATCAGTGATTGTACCTGATATTAGATTATTATTACATCTTATTTATGTCGTGATTGTAGTTTATGTAGCAATATGTTGTCGTCGATAAGAGGCAGAAATCCACTAGAGAAGCTGCACCTGTCCTGTGCTCCATAGTGAGGAGGACATGGCGCTGTTTCTGGGGTCTCATCATCGGCTCCAGGGATCGGTGTGATCACCGTGTGACCGGATCCAGGAGACCCCGATGTAGGACGAGGCTGAAGTCTATTTCTTGTTCTTTTTTGTTGTTTCCAAATGTAATAATGAGCAAAAATGATCTCCATAATAGAATACACTGCAGTGCGGCGCCCGGAGGTGAATACACCTGAAAGCGGCTACAAAATCGATATAAATGGCTCAGAAATGGGCACCAAAGGGACTAATCATAGGGGTAAATGATGTTGGGCCACTGATCTCACACGGCGATCACACAGAAGGGAATGATCCGAGACGGCCCAAATGAGCTCCAGGCAGAATAACATCAAAAAGGGGCAATCACCATTTATTAATGATTTCAATAAGTAACTTGTGTTTTTAAAGGGTTAAATGACTTTGGAGATCACAATCCGCTCCTATAGGCCGCTCTACGTGGTTCCCGGCATCACAGCAGGTGAGATCCATTGTGCCGGGTGCAGGGAATCGGTGATGGTGAGAGATCAGTGGCACAAAGTCATTTATCTCTCCGAGCTCCAGTTTCTCCTCCACAATAGGTGACAATTGTCCGTTTGCTCCTCTGATGCAGATTTTAGGCTCAGAACCCGTTTGGGCCGGATACAGGGACCTGATAATGATTCTTGGCATCTCCTCTGTGTGATTGATGTGAGATCAGTGACTAAGGCTGTGTGCACACATTGCGTTTTTTTTGTGGTTTTTCCCGATAAAAACGCTATAAAACCGCAAAAAAAACACATACAATAAGCATTTATTTAGAATGAATTCTGCATGTTTTGTGCACATGATGCGTTTTTTTTCCACGAAAAAAACACATCGCGGTAAAAAACGCAGCATGTTCATTAATTATGGGTTTTTTTTTTGCGGATTTCCCACTACAAAATGCAATGGGTCACAACCCTTGTAAAACACCAGTGACTGAAGTGAATCTCTGACAATTCACCGTCTGACACTTTGCTGCCATTTTTGTGCCACTTATATATTTTTTGCAGCTGTTTTCATGTGTGTTCACCTCCGGGCGCCGCACTGCGCTGTATTTTATTATTGTGGTAACTTTATTAAACTTGTAAAAAAAAAAGTTTACAAATGAGAAAATGAACAAATAAGAAACCAACTTTCTCATTGTTTCCTCCAGCGGCTCCCCTCTCCGTCCTCCCTCTGCCCGGTAACTGCTGATCAGCTGGAGATTCATTCTCCTATTGGAGGACGCTGCACCTCCCGTCCAATCAGAGCAGAGCTCCGCCCTCCAGTGTACAGTGACTGGGATACTGTTACATTGTATCCATCTTGGGTGATACGTTCTCCTCGGGGTCCTCCATATGTCCATCAGCCATGAGGTGTAAGGAAAGAAACGGGTATCACCGGCCGAGCCCAAATATTTATTTTACTCACTTATATAGCGCCATTAATTCCACAGCTTTACAGACATCATCGCTGTCCCCATTGGGGCTCACAATCTACATTCCCTATCAGTATGTCTTTATAATGTGGGAGGAAACTGGAAGAACAGGAGAGAACCCATGAGAAGACGGGGAGAACATACAAACGAAATATCATAAATAAACCCCTGAAACCCCGAACATAGCGGTGAACAGGAAAAAAAACACTGTAGCACACTTATAACAGATGTTAAAAATGGCGCAAATTAAAAGAAAATTAGGTGCAAATGGACATCAAGTGAAAAACACCAAAAGTTGCCTAAAAAGGAGCAAATACACTAATGATTCGGGCCCATAGTCTTCAGTGTGCAGAGAGCAGGATACATAAGGAATCCTGAGAGAGGTTCTGCAGCAGCTGCAGAGTGACCTGTACAGTACATAACCCCAGCTGCTGCAGAACATCTGTGAGGAACTTAAAGGTCTCAGCTCTTGCTGTAACTCCTATAGACTTTAACCCCTTACAGACATCTGCCCTACATGTACCGTGCAATGAGAAGTGCGCTCCAGCAAACCGACATACATATACGGTGCGACAATAAAGTAAAAAAAAAAGTGAAATAGTTTATAAAAATTTGAAAAAAAATAGGGGAAAGTATGAAAAATAAAATATTTTACAAGTAAAAATGCTGTTTTATCTATAAAAACAAAAGAAAAGGAAAAGAAGTGCATATTTGGTATCAGCAGATTCAGAACAAAACAATCTATAAAAATAGATTGATTTTAATGTGCAAAAGTATCAAAACATTAAAAAAAAACTATAAAAGACTGGTGTCTCTGCCATCGTAATGACCCGAAGAATAAAGCTGCCTGATCACTTTTATCGTGTGAAAAAAAAAAACATTTATGAATTTCTGCTTCTTGTTCACCGAGCCACCCAACATAAAAAAAACGATCAAAAATTGTAGTCCAAAAAATTTGTAGTCCAAAATGGTACAAATAAAAACATCAACTCATCTCGCAGAAAACAAGCCCCACACAGCTCGATCAGCGGAAAAATAAAAAGTTTTAACTCTCAGAATACGGTGATACAATAACAAATACTATTTTTGTAAATCAGTGTTTAGCAAAAAAAGCTAATTATGAAAACACTAAATAACCCCGACATCGCTGTAATTGTACTGACCCGAAGAATAAAGTTGTCTTATCACGTTTACCGCACAGTGAAAAACGAAAAAAATTAAAGACAATTCCTGAATTACTTTTTATTTATTCTGTTTCTCACAAATTGGAATAAAAATCAAATTAAAAACATTATGTACCCCAAATGGCACCAATGAAAACGTCAGCAAAACACAAGCCCCTACTCAGATCTGTTGTCTGTCAATGGAAAAATAGAGGATGTCCATGTTACTAGTAGTTCAGAGGTGCTGGAAAAGCGACATAGATCTCAAAAACATTCCAGTAAATTCCAAGCTTGGAGCGCGTGCACCCACAGTGTCCACAAGCGCAGTGTGAACCGAGCGTTATTTTGAGCCGAAACGGGAGTAGTTTCAGCTGATTGTGAGGGTGTCGGACCCCCACCAATCTTATATTGAGATTAGTCGTCAATTGTTAGGCTGTTTTCACATTTGCAGATGGAGGGCTGCATACGTCCCCCGTACCTCCTCCGGTCAGCTCTGCCTACGTCGGCATGCGTTGCGTTCGGCGCAGGTCGCCGCACCATCAAAATGACGCATGTGGAGGCATCCGCACACATCGGCATGGTCTGCGTTCCTAATGGTAAAGATAGGGTACGCATGCCGCCGTAGGCGGAGCTGACCGGAAGAGGTGTAGCGGTGGGCGGAGCTTCACGGAAGACGTACGCAGCCCCTAAAACCAAATGATGTTCTGTGTCTTCCGAGTCCTATTCTATGCCCAAACAAAAATGTATGACCACATATATCGAAGCCAGGAGAGGAAGGAGGAGTGACCTCAGCACAGCCGTCCAGGTAATCATAAAATAAACTTTATTCAGTTCTCAAAGCATACAAATTGTATAAAAACAAGCTGACGCGTTTCTGGCACGTTAGTGCCCTTAGTCACCTCTGCTGGCGGGTGCGCCACAGGCCAGGCTTACCTTGCAGGGACGTAACAAAGTGACAACTAGGTATTCGCTAGAGCCTCTGATGGTGACAATAGGCTTTGTCATCTGTAGTCACCAGGTACCACTCAAGGGCAGTCCCCGGATTTGCAGGGTATGAGGTACTGAGAGGCGTAGTCAGACAGTCCGAAGTCTGCAGGCATCACAGAATCAGTAAACTTAGCCGGGTCAGGAGCAGAGAGGTCAGGTGGGACGGGTAAACAAGCCGGGTCATTAATGGGTGGCAGAATACAGAGGCATGAACAGGTACAATCAGGATTGGTAGGAGGAGCTGCCTAATAAAGACCCAGCTAGCACGGGAAAGGCCAGGGATGCTAATCTCTGCAGGACCCAGCAAGGTTAAATTCCTGCAGAGACTGGCCATGCCCCCTGTGAAGATCTGAGGTTATGGGTTGTAATAATCACCTAGGCAGGTTAACGATGCTACTATTTTTTATTTCTTACATCCATGGTTTTACAACTCTGGGTAGATGGGCAAAATTAATTGCCCCCAGTACACAAGATGCCCTCCCTGGGGCCGGTAGGCTCACTGCCCCTATACCAGGCGATACTCACTGTCTCCCAACTTTTGGTTGTCCCACAGATTTTGTATCTCCAGCCATTATAATTTGTAGTCACAGTCCTTGCCAATCTAACACAATCAAAGCCCATGTATTCAACAACAATCTCTAATAAAGTTCCTGAAATCCAGACAACATATCCCTCAACAGTAGCACCTGTGTCCAGCCCAGCCGGCATCTGATCTCCAAACTCCATCCATCCATGTGCTCCAGGACCGCATGCTAGATCCTCTCCCTTCGATGTCACTCTCCCAGATCTCTGACTAAACATGTGGCTTCTTCCCCCCCCTCCCTGGTATCAGCCCCCTGAATGGGCAGAAGTGTACACACCATCCCTCTTAACGTACCGTCACACTCAGCGACGCTGCAGCGATATAGACAATGAGCCGATCGCTGCAGCGTCGCTGTTTAGGTCGCTGTAGAGACGTCAAACACGGCAACTCCAGAACGATGCAGGAGCGATCCAGTGACGTAACGGCGACTCACTTATCGTTCTCGCTGTTCGTTAGCTCCATGTAAAACATTGCAGGCGTCGTTGCTTTTGCTGTCAAACATGACGATACACGCCGACCTGACGACCAAATAAAGTTCTGGACTTTCTGCTCCGACCAGCGATATCACAGCGGGATCCAGATCGCTGCTGCGTGTCAAACACAACGAGATCGCTATCCAGGACGCTGCAACGTCACGGATCATTGTCGTTCTCGTTGTAAAGTTGCTGAGTGTGAAGGTACCTTAACATCCAACCAGCACATCTTCCTCTGCTTGCTGTCACTGAATGGAAACATTGATTCCTGAGGATGAACTGAGCAGCAAGCAAATCACTAATCTCTCTTTTTTTTAAATTTTTATATAGCGCTAACATATTCCGCAGCGCTTTACAGTTTGCACACATTATCATCACTGTCCCCGTTGGGGCTCACAATCTAAATTCCCTATCAGTATGTCTTTGGAATGTGGGAGGAAACCGGAGTGCCCGGAGGAAACCCACGCAAACACAGAGAGAACATACAAACTGTTTGCAGATGTTGTCCTTAGCAATAATATCAACGTAACCAGAGCTCCGTGCTGTAAAAAGTCTGCATCCTGTAGAGCTGTGGACTCCGCTCTACATCCATTCGTCCAGTAGTCTTTAGTAAATAGCCAACTCCTCACCCCCCCCCCCCCCCAAGACTAAATGAAAGCCATGCAGATGCCATAGTGCTGCAAGACTAACGGGGCAACCTGATGCACGGAGAAACCGCACACTGAGAAGAGAGACGCTGCAGAGGCATGCGACTTACCACCATGACAGCTATCTATTCCAAAAGTCAAATGGTACTTCTTTCCCTTTTGAGCCCTGCCATGCTCCCAAACAGTAGTGGCGCAGTGGTTAGCACAGCAGCCTTGCAGCGCTAAAGTCCTGGGTTCAAACCCCACCAAGAACAACATCTGCAAAGAGTTTGTATGTTCTCTCCGTGTTTGCGTGGGTTTCCTCCGGGCACTCCGGTTTCCTCCCACATTCAAAAGACATACTGATAGGGAGTTTAGATTGTGATCCCCAACGGGGACAGCGATGATAATGTGTGCAACCTGTAAAGCGCTGCGGAATATGTTAGCGCTATATAAAAATAAAGGTTAAGGTTTATTATTTTCCACCACATATGGGGTATCAGTGTAATCAGGAGAAATTTCACAAATCTAGTTTTTCATTTTCATGGATCAATGTTATAAAGCACCTGTGGGTTCAAGGTACTCACCACACTACTAGTTAAATTCCTTGAGAGGTGCAGTTTCAAATATGGGGTCACTTGTGGGGTTATTTACTGTTGAGGAATATCAGGGGCTCCGTAAACGTGACATGGCGGCCGCTATCTATTTCAGCCAAATTTGATCTCCAAAAGTCAAATGGCACTTCATCTGTTCGGAGCCTTGCTGTGCGCTCAAACAGTAGTTTTGTACCACATCTGCACCATATATGGGGTATCTGCTTACTCAGGACAAATTTAGGGGTCCATTTTCTCATTTTCTCCTGTTACCCTTGTGAAAATGAAAAACTTGGGGCTGAATCAACCTTTTTTTTTTTTTTTTTTTAGAAAAATTAGAATGTTCATTGTTTCCTGGGAAGCAGCTAAAGGGTCAATAAACTTCTTGAATGTGGTTTTGAGCACTTTGGGGTATTTTCTTTTACATAGGTCACTCAAAATCACTTCAAATGTGATGTTGTCCCTATAAAAAGTTGGTTCTGTAAATTTTGTTGGAAAATCGAAAATTGCTGATAAACTTTTAATGCTTCAAATTCTGATTAAAAATGATTCTTATGTAAAGTAGACATGTGGGAAGAGTTATATAATAACCATTTTGTGTTGGATAACTACAGTATCTGATTTAAAGGCATAAAATGTCAAAGTTTGAACATTGCAAAATGTTCACATTTTTGCTAATTTTTTTTATATTTTCATAAATAAATACAAATTGTATTGTTTTAAATTTACCACTAACATAAAGAACAATAAAAATCATGGACTTACTATAATTTGCATAATAAAAAGAGGTTCTGCAGCAGATGCAGTATGTATAACAGATAATGTATTTTCTCCTGACTGTAATATTATACAATATACTGTATATCATTATAATGTGAGGGGCAGAGTGCGCATTACACCATGTACAGACAGGAGCGCCATTACACTCTGTACAATGAACACTCTCACATATAGAAATCCTCCAAAAAAATTTGCAATTAAAGACAATATTTTAAAATTTTTGATATGCTTTATTGAAAATAATATGTATTAAAAAATTATACAGCTGATAATAGGAGCACATAGAGTGAAAGTACAAAGCAAGCCCAACAATTAATAATACATATACCAATATACCATACAAAAAAAAAAATATATATACTAGATGGTAGCCCGATTCTAACGCATCGGGTATTCTAGAATATGTATGTAGTTTATTTATGAAGATTTTAGAATACATTGAATACACAGGATTCGGCCGGCCACGACCAATTAGCGAAGCGTGGTTTAAATCCCGCGCCTATTCACGGCCGGACTGCGCCTGTCGCTGATTGTTTGCGGCCGGCCACGTAGTATATAGCACAGTCACGTAGTATATAACAGCCCATGTAGTAAATAGAACAGCCACGTAGTATATTGCACAGCCACGTAGTATATTGCCCAGCCCACGGAGTATATAGCACAGCCCACGGAGTATATAGCACAGCCCACGGAGTGTATAACAGCCCACATAGCATATAACACAGCCACGTAGTATATAACAGCCCACGAACGCAGTATATAACACAGGCCACGTAGTATATAACACAGGCCACGTAGTATATAACACAGCCCATGTAGTATATTGCACAGTCCACGTAGCATATAGCACAGCAATGTAGCATATAACACAGCCACGTAGTATATAGAACAGCCACGTAGTTAGCACAAGTACGTAATATATAGCACAGCCCACATAGTATATAGCACAGCCCACGCAGTATATAACACAGCCCACTTAGTATATAACACAGGCCACTTAGTACATAGCAAAGCCACGTAGTACATAGCACAGCCCGCGCAGTATATAACACAGCCCACGTAGTATATAGCACAGCCACGTAGTATATAACACAGCCCACGTAGTATATAACACAGCCCACGTAGTATATAGCACAGCCCACGCAGTATATAACACAGCCTATGTAGTATATAACATAGGCCACGTAGTATATAACACAGCCCAGGTAGTATATAACACAGCCACGTAGTATACTGCCCAGCCACATATATTGCACAGCCACGTAGTATATAGCACAGCCACATAGAATATAACACAGCCCACACAGTATATAACACAGGCCACGTAGTATATAACAGGCCACATAGTATATCACACAGCCACATAGTATATAGCACATCCACATAGTATAATGCCCAGCCACATAGTATGTAACTGTTGTGAATTCTGCTCTTGGGTTCCCTCCAGTGGTTGTAGGTGGGAATGCAGTTGTCTCTGAGTCGCAGTCCTGGCCAGGTGTATCTGCTGATTACAATTCTGACTGGGATATTTAGGTGTGCAGGATCCTTTAGCCCTTGCCAGTTGTCAATGTTCCTTGTGAAGTGTTGGATCACTTTCTGGCTTCTCCTGCTTAGCTGCCAAATTCAGCAAAGATAAGTGTTTGGTTTTTTGTCTCTGTGGCACACTGCTGTGTGCTTGTTTTTGTTTGTATTCCTGCTCTGATTGTAGGATTCGCTGGAGTTGCAGATATACGCTCCTACATCTTTAGTTAGATGCAGGAAGTTTTTGTATATTCTGCTGTCGATATTTTTGAAGGGTTTTAATACTGACCGCACAGAACTCTGTCCTATCCTGTCCTATTTAGCTAGAAGTGGCCTCCTGTGCTAAATCCTGTTTTTCTGCCTGTGTATGTTTTTTCCTCTCCGACTCACCGCCAATATTTGTGGGGGGCTGTCTATGCTTTGGGGATCTGCTCTGAGGCAAGATAGTATTCCTATTTCTATCTTTAGGGGTATTTAGTCCTCCGGCTGAGACGAGGTGTCTAGGATTGTTAGGTACACTCCACGGCTACTTCTAGTTGCGGTGTTAAGTTCAGGATTGCGGTCAGTATAGTGACCACCTACTCCAGTGAAAGTTCTCATGCTGCTCCAAGGTCACCGGATCATAACAATAGCACAGTCACGTAGTATATAGCGCAGTCCACGCAGTATATATCACAGCGACATAGTATAATGCCCAGCCACGTAATATATTGCTCAGCCATGTAGTATATAGCAGAGACGTAGTATATAACACAGCCCACGCAGTATATAACACAGCCCACGCAGTATATAACACAGCCCACGCAGTATATAACACAGCCCACGCAGTATATAACAGCCCACGCAGTATATAACACAGCCACGTAGTATATAACACAGCCAACATAGTATATAACACAGCCAACGTAGTATATAACACAGCCCACGTAGTATATAACACAGCCCACGTAGTATATAAAACAGCCCACGTAGTATATAAAACAGCCCACGCAGTATATAACACAGCCCATGCAGTATATAACACAGCCCACGTAGTATATAGCAATGTGGCCACCATATTCCTGTTAAAAAAAAATAATTAAAATAAAAAATAGTTATATACTAACCTTCCGGTGGCCCCCGGATCCAGGCCAGGCGTTTAGCGATGCTCCTCACGACACTCCGGTCCCAAGAATGCATTGCGGTCTCGCGAGATGATGACGTGCGGTCTCGCGAGACCGCTACGTCATCATCTCGCGAGACCGCAATGCATTCTTTGACTTGGAGCGTCGCGAGGAGCGGGAAAGGGGCCAGGAAGGTGAGTATATAATTTTTTTTTTTTTTTTTTTAACATTGGATCTTTTTACTATTGATGCTGCATAGGCAGCATCAATAGTAAAAAGTTGGTCACACAGGGTTAATAGCAGCGTTAACGGACTGCGTTACACCACGGCATAACGCGGTGTAACGCAGCCATTAATCCTGTGTGAGCGCTAACTGGAGGGGAGTATGGAGGGGGCACTGACAGAGAGTAGGAAGGGGCGAATTCGCGACTGGACTCTGCCCGTTGCTGATTTGCGGGATGCGGGATTTCCGTGACAGACAAACAGACGGAAATGACCCTTAGACGATTATTTAGATAGATATATATATACAGTACAGACCAAAAGTTTGGACACACCTTCTCATTTAAAGATTTTTCTGTATTTTCATGACTATGAAAATTGTACATTCACACTGAAGGCATCAAAACTATGAATTAACACATGTGACTGCTGGGTACTACCTCTTGAAGCTCATCAAGAGAATGCCATAAGTGTGCAAAGCTGTCATCAAAGCAAAAGGTGGCTACTTTGAAGAACCTAGAATATAAGACATAATTTCAGTTGTTTCACACTTTTTTGTTAAGTACCGTATATACTCGAGTATAAGCCGACCCGAGTATAAGCCGACCCCCCTAATTTTGCCACAAAAAACTGGGAAAACTTATTGACTCGAGTATAAGCCTAGGGTGGAAATGCAGCATTTACCGGTGAATTTCAAAAATAAAAATAGATCATTATTTCCCCATAGCTGTGCCATATAGTGCTCTGCACCGTTCATATTTCCCCATAGGTGTGAACCATATAGTGCTCTGCACCGTTCATTGTGCCCCCTAGCTGTGCCATATACGGTGCTCTGCACCGTTCATTGTGCCCCATAGATGTGCCATATACGGTGCTCTGCACCGTTCACTGTGCCCCATAGCTGTGCCATATACGGTGCTCTGCACCGTTCACTGTGCCCCATAGCTGTGCTGTGCCATATACGGTGCTCTGCACCGTTCACTGTGCCCCATAGCTGTGCCATATACGGTGCTCTGCACCGTTCACTGTGCCCCATAGCTGTGCTGTGCCATATACGGTGCTCTGCACCGTTCACTGTGCCCCATACATAGCTGTGCTGTGCCATATACGGTGCTCTGCACCGTTCACTGTGCCCCATAGCTGTGCTGTGCCATATACGGTGCTCTGCACCGTTCACTGTGCCCCATAGCTGTGCTGTGCCATATACGGTGCTCTGCACCGTTCACTGTGCCCCATAGCTGTGCTGTGCCATATACGGTGCTCTGCACCGTTCACTGTGCCCCATAGATGTTCCACATAAATTTGTGCCGCCGCTGCCGCAATAAAGAAAAAAAAACACATACTCACCTCCCTTGATTGCAGCTCCCGGCGTCTCGTTCCGGCGCCTCCATCTTCCCGGCGTCTCTGCTCTGACTGATCAGGCAGAGGGCGCCGCGCACACTGTATGCGTCATCGCGCCCTCTGCCTGAACAGTCAGAGAGCAGAGACGCCGGGAAGATGGAGGCGCCGGCCGGGAAGATGGATCGGCGCCCGGCGGCTGGAACGAGGACAGGTGAATATGCTATACTCACCTAGTCCTGGCGATCCTCGCGCTGTCCCCTCCTGTCTTCGGTGCCGCAGCTTCTTTCTCTATCAGCGGTCACCGGCACCGCTGATTAGAGAAATGAATAAGCGGCTCCGCCCCTATGGGAGGTGGAGCCGCTTATTCATTTCTGTAATGAGCGGTCCCACGTGACCGCTGAAGAGAGGAAGAAACTGCAGCGCCGAAGCCCGTGGGACGGCAGGGACAGCGCGAGGATCGCTGGGACTAGGTAAGTATACCTCAGCGCCCTCACCCCCTCACCCGCCGACCCCACCGCTACCGTGACTCGAGTATAAGCCGAGGGGGGCACTTTCAGCCCAAAAATTTGGGCTGAAAATCTCGGCTTATACTCGAGTATATACGGTACCGTATATACTCGTGTATAAGCCGACCCGAGTAATTTTGCCATAAAAAACTGGGAGAACTTAATGACTCGAGTATAAGCCTAGGGTGGAAAATGCAGCAGCTACCGGTAAATGTCAAAAGTAACAATAGATACCAATAAAAGTAAAATTAATTGAGACATCAGTAGGTTAAGTGTTTTTGAATATCCATATTGAATCAGGAGCCCCATATAATGCTCCATAAAGTTTATGATGGCCCCATAAGATGCTCCATATTAAAATATGCCCCATATAATCCTGCATAAAGGTTAATAATGGCCCCATAAGATGCTCCATAGACAGATTTGCCCAATATAATACTGCACAAACCTTGATTATGGCCCCATTGTTATGAACGCAATCCAGTGACACAGAGGACCAACAGTGTACCATTGATCAGAGCACATATAGTGATCTGACAGTAACCAAAAAATAATAGAACGAGCTCTGGGACGTGGAATCTCTGTAGACTGCAGTCCCTGAACCTATCCTAAACACAACTAAAGGTGGCTGTGGATTGCGCCTGACACTACCTATGCAACTCGGCACGGCCTGAGAAACTGACTAGCCTGAAGATAGAAAAACAAGCCTGACTTGCCTCAGAGAAATACCCCAAAGGAAAAGGCAGCCCCCCACATGTAATGACTGTGAGTGAGATGAAAAGACAAACGTAGGGATGAAATAGATTCAGGAAAGTGAGGCCCGATATTCTAGACAGAGAGAAGATAGTAAAGAGAACTATGCAGTCTACAAAAAACCCTAAAGCAAAAACCACGCAAAGGGGGCAAAAGTCTCACCGTGCCGAACTAACGGCACGGTGGTACACCCTTTGCGTCTCAGAGCTACCAGCAAAACCAAAAGACAAGCTGGACAGAAAATATAGCAACAAAAAGCAAAAATGCACTTATCCAAGCAGAGCAGCAGTCCACAGGAAAGATCCAGAAGCTCAGATCCAAACTGGAACATTGACAAGGAGCAAGGAAAACAGAATCATGTGGAGTTAAATAACGAAGCAGCCAACGAGCTCCCCGGAACACCTGAGGGAGGAAGCTCAGAAGCTGCAGTACCACTTGTGACCACAGGAGTGAATTCAGCCACAGAATTCACAACAGTACCCCCCCCCCCTTGAGGAGGGGTCACCGAACCCTCACCAGAGCCCCCAGGTCGACCAGGATGAGCCACATGAAAGGCACGAACAAGATCGGGAGCATGGACATCGGAGGCAAAAACCCAGGAATTATCTTCCTGAGCATAACCCTTCCATTTAACCAGATACTGGAGTTTCCGTCTAGAAACACGAGAATCCAAAATCTTCTCCACAATATACTCCAATTCCCCCTCCACCAAAAGCGGGGCAGGAGGCTCAACAGATGGAACCATAGGTGCCACGTATCTCCGCAACAACGACCTATGGAATACATTATGTATAGAAAAGGAGTCTGGGAGGGTCAGACGAAAAGACACAGGATTGAGAACCTCAGAAATCCTATACGGACCAATAAAACGAGGCTTAAACTTAGGAGAGGAAACCTTCATAGGAATATGACGAGAAGATAACCAAACCAGATCCCCAACACGAAGTCGGGGACCCACACGGCGTCTGCGATTAGCGAAAAGTTGAGCCTTCTCCTGGGACAAGGTCAAATTGTCCACTACCTGAGTCCAGATCTGCTGTAACCTGTCCACCACAGAATCCACACCAGGACAGTCTGAAGACTCCACCGTGACCTGACGAGAAACGAGGATGGAACCCAGAATTGCAAAAAAATGGAGAAACCAAGGTAGCCGAGCTGGCCCGATTATTAAGGGCGAACTCAGCCAATGGCAAAAAGGACACCCAATCATCCTGGTCTGCAGAAACAAAACATCTCAGATATGTTTCCAAGGTCTGATTGGTTCGTTCGGTCTGGCCATTAGTCTGAGGATGGAAAGCCGAGGAAAAAGATAGGTCAATACCCATCCTACCACAAAAGGCTCGCCAAAACCTCGAAACAAACTGGGAACCTCTGTCAGAAACAATATTCTCAGGAATGCCATGTAAACGAACCACATGCTGGAAGAACAAAGGCACCAAATCAGAGGAGGAAGGCAATTTAACCAAGGGCACCAGATGGACCATTTTAGAAAAGCGATCACAGACCACCCAAATGACTGACATCTTTTGAGAAACGGGAAGGTCAGAAATGAAATCCATCGAAATATGTGTCCAAGGCCTCTTTGGGACCGGCAACGGCAAAAGCAACCCACTGGCACGAGAACAGCAGGGCTTAGCCCTAGCACAAATCCCACAGGACTGCACAAAAGCACGTACATCCCGTGACAGAGATGGCCACCAGAAGGATCTAGCCACTAACTCTCTGGTACCAAAGATTCCAGGATGACCAGCCAACACCGAACAATGAAGTTCAGAGATAAGTTTATTAGTCCACCTATCAGGGACGAACAGTTTCTCCGCTGGACAACGATCAGGTTTATTAGCCTGAAATTTTTGCAGCACCCTCCGCAAATCAGGGGAGATAGCAGACACAATTACTCCTTCCTTGAGGATACCTGCCGGCTCAGATAACCCCGGGGAGTCGGGCACAAAACTCCTAGACAGAGCATCCGCCTTCACATTCTTAGAGCCCGGAAGGTACGAAATCACAAAGTCGAAGCGGGCAAAAAATAACGACCAACGGGCCTGTCTAGGATTCAAGCGCTTGGCAGACTCGAGATAAGTCAAGTTCTTATGATCAGCCAATACCACCACGCGATGCTTAGCTCCTTCAAGCCAATGACGCCACTCCTCGAATGCCCACTTCATGGCCAGCAACTCTCGGTTGCCCACATCATAATTACGCTCAGCGGGCGAAAACGTCCTGGAAAAGAAAGCACACGGCCTCATCACAGAGCAACCAGCACCTCTCTGTGACAAGACCGCCCCTGCTCCAATCTCAGAAGCATCAACCTCGACCTGGAACGGAAGAGAAACATCTGGCTGACACAACACAGGGGCAGAACAAAAACGACGCTTCAACTCCTGAAAAGCTTCCACAGCAGCAGAAGACCAATTAACCAAATCAGCACCCTTCTTGGTCAAATCGGTCAATGGTTTGGCAATGCTAGAAAAATTACCGATGAAGCGACGATAAAAATTAGCAAAGCCCAGGAACTTTTGCAGACTTTTCAGAGATGTCGGCTGAGTCCAATCATGGATGGCTTGGACCTTAACCGGATCCATCTCGATAGTAGAAGGGGAAAAGATCAACCCCAAAAATGAAACTTTCTGCACACCAAAGAGACACTTTGATCCCTTCACAAACAAGGAATTATCACGCAGGACCTGAAAAACTGTTCTGACCTGCTTCACATGAGACTCCCAATCATCCGAGAAGATCAAAATGTTATCCAAGTAAACAATCAGGAATTTATCCAGATACTCACGGAAGATGTCATGCATAAAAGACTGAAACACAGATGGAGCATTGGCAAGTCCGAACGGCATCACTAGATACTCAAAATGACCCTCGGGCGTATTAAATGCAGTTTTCCATTCATCTCCTTGCCTGATTCTCACCAGATTATACGCACCACGAAGATCTATCTTAGTGAACCAACTAGCCCCCTTAATCCGAGCAAACAAGTCAGATAACAATGGCAAGGGATACTGAAATTTAACAGTGATCTTATTAAGAAGGCGGTAATCAATACATGGTCTCAGCGAACCATCCTTCTTGGCTACAAAGAAGAACCCTGCTCCCAGTGGTGATGACGATGGGCGAATATGCCCCTTCTCCAGGGATTCCTTCACATAACTGCGCATAGCGGCGTGTTCAGGCACGGATAAATTAAATAATCGACCTTTAGGGAATTTACTTCCAGGAATCAAATTGATAGCACAATCACAATCCCTATGCGGAGGTAGGGCATCGGACTTGGGCTCTTCAAATACATCCTGATAATCAGACAAGAACTCTGGGACCTCAGAAGGGATGGATGATGAAATTGACACAAATGGAACCTCACCATGTACCCCCTGACAACCCCAGCTGGATACCGACATGGAATTCCAATCCAATACTGGATTATGGGTTTGCAGCCATGGCAACCCCAACACGACCACATCATGCAGGTTATGTAGCACCAGAAAGCGAATAACCTCCTGATGTGCAGGAGCCATACACATGGTCAGCTGGGCCCAGTACAGAGGTTTATTCTTGGCCAAAGGTGTAGCATCAATTCCTCTCAATGGAATAGGACACCGCAAAGGCTCCAAGAAAAACCCACAACGTTTAGCATAATCCAAATCCATCAGATTCAGGGCAGCGCCTGAATCCACAAATGCAATGACAGAATATGATGACAAAGAGCAAATCAAGGTAACGGACAGAAGGAATTTGGACTGTATAGTACCAATGACGGCAGGCCCAGCGAACCGCTTAGTGCGCTTAGGACAATCAGAAATAGCATGAGTGGAATCACCACAGTAGAAACACAGCCTATTCAGACGTCTGTGTTCCTGTCGTTCAACTCTGGTCATAGTCCTATCGCACTGCATAGGCTCAGGTTTAATCTCAGGCAATACCGCCAAATCGTGCACAGATTTACGCTCGCGCAAGCGTCGACCGATCTGAATGGCCAAAGACATAGACTCATTCAAACCAGCAGGCATAGGAAAACCCACCATGACATCCTTAAGAGCCTCAGAGAGACCCTTTCTGAACAAAGCTGCCAGCGCAGATTCATTCCACTGAGTGAGTACTGACCACTTCCTAAATTTCTGACAATATACTTCTATATCATCCTGACCCTGGCACAAAGCCAGCAAATTTTTCTCAGCCTGATCCACTGAATTAGGCTCATCGTACAGTAATCCGAGCGCCAGAAAAAACGCATCGACGCTACTCAATGCAGAATCTCCTGGTGCAAGAGAAAATGCCCAGTCCTGCGGGTCGCCGCGCAAAAAAGAAATAATTATCAAAACTTGTTGAACTGGATTACCAGAAGAATGAGGTTTCAAGGCCAGAAATAGCTTACAATTATTTTTGAAGCTCAGAAACTTAGTTCTATCACCAAAAAACAAATCAGGAATAGGAATTCTTGGTTCTAACATAGATTTCTGATCAATAGTATCTTGAATCTTTTGTACATTTATAACGAGATTATCCATTGAAGAGCACAGACCCTGAATATCCATGTCCACACCTGTGTCCTGAATTACCCATATGTCTAGGGGAAAAAAAAAAAAGACTGAACACAGAGCTGAGAGAAAGAAAAAAAATGATGTCAGAACTTCTTTTTTCCCTCTATTGAGAATCATTAGTATGGGCTCCTGATACTGTTATGAACGCAATCCAGTGACACAGAGGACCAACAGTGTACCAGCGATCAGAGCACATATAGTGATCTGACAGTAACCAAAAAATAATAGAACGAGCTCTGGGACGTGGAATCTCTGTAGACTGCAGTCCCTGAACCTATCCTAAACACAACTACAGGTGGCTGTGGATTGCGCCTCAAACACTACCTATGCAACTCGGCACAGCCTGAGGAACTGACTAGCCTGAAGATAGAAAAACAAGCCTGACTTGCCTCAGAGAAATACCCCAAAGGAAAAGGCAGCCCCCCACATGTAATGACTGTGAGTGAGATGAAAAGACAAACGTAGGGATGAAATAGATTCAGGAAAGTGAGGCCCGATATTCTAGACAGAGAGAAGATAGTAAAGAGAACTATGCAGTCTACAAAAAACCCTAAAGCAAAAACCACGCAAAGGGGGCAAAAGTCTCACCGTGCCGAACTAACGGCACGGTGGTACACCCTTTGCGTCTCAGAGCTACCAGCAAAACCAAAAGACAAGCTGGACAGAAAATATAGCAACAAAAAGCAAAAATGCACTTATCCAAGCAGAGCAGCAGTCCACAGGAAAGATCCAGAAGCTCAGATCCAAACTGGAACATTGATCAGGAGCAAGGAAAACAGAATCATGTGGAGTTAAATAACGAAGCAGCCAACGAGCTCCCCGGAACACCTGAGGGAGGAAGCTCAGAAGCTGCAGTACCACTTGTGACCACAGGAGTGAATTCAGCCACAGAATTCACAACACCCCATAAGATGCTCCATAAAGATATTTGCCCCATATAGCGATGCACAGACGTTATGGTCCCATAAGATGCTCCATACAGACATTTGCCCCATATAGTGCTGCACAAACGTTATGGCCCCATACAGGCACTTGCGCCATATAGTGCTGCACAAACGTTATGGCCCCATAAGATGCTCCATACAAACATTTGCCCCATTTGCTGTTGCTGCGATAAAAAAAAAAAAAAAAAAATCACATACTCACTTCTCCGTCGCTCAGACCCCCGGCACTTTCAATATTCACCTGACTTCGTTCCGGAGCTGCTCCATCTTCAGCGTCTTCTGCACTGGCGTTCAGGCAGAGGGCGCACACTAACCACGACACCGCGCCCTCTGACCTGAGCGTCACTGCAGAAGACGGAGCGGCGCTGGAACGAGGAGCAGGTGAATATCGCACTGCGCAGCGCTCCCCTCCCAGTTCTACTCACCTGCTCCTGCTCCTCCAGTCCCTGCACATCTGTTCCCTGGCGCTGCATACATGTGTATCCTGTACATACATGTGTATCCTGTACATACATGTGTATCCTGTATATATGTGTGTGTCCTGTACATACATGTGTATCCTGTATATAAGTGTGTATCCTGTACATACATGTGTATCCTGTACATACATGTGTATCCTGTGCATACGCGTGCATCCCGTACATATGCGTGTATCCTCTACATACATGTGTATCCTGTACATACAGTGCCTTGCGAAAGTCCCCTGGAACTTTTCAACCTTTTCCCACATATCAGGCTTCAAACATAAAGATACCAAATGTTAATTTTTGGTGAAGAATCAACAAGAAGTGGAACACAATTGTGAAGTTGTATATAATTTTATATCTGCGCTAGATTCAATCCCTCCCTTGTTGTGTGAACAAGTAGCGGAAAACACTTACTTTATAGTCAGTAATGGTGATCTAATCGTGTAAAAGGATAATGGACAAGAGAGCGTGCTTAGCCTATTCAGTCCCCTGCAGCTGCAGTAAAAAATATATAAAAGAAATATAATAAATATCTATTAAAAACATGAAAGTATCACGTGGGGATCATAAAACACTCGCTTCCAATATGACTGAAGTAAATTTACCTGATGCGCCTAGGTGTATAATTCACTATCTTCTGATCATTTGATGTTGCCATTCCAAAAATCCGTATTAGTAGGTCAGAAGTGTTGCCTTGCAATGTAAGGACTGTGGGCGCTGCCCCGGCCGGCGGCAGAACACCCCGAAGTCGTTACCAGCGTGGAGTAAATAGACGTCTATTCCAAAACGCGTAGGAATTGGTCCACCGCGCTGTCCTTAGCCAGTCACGTGAGCAATCACATGACCGTGATGTCACGCAAGGTCCTGTGCCTACAGTGAACCAAGCGGCTACACGGTGCAGCGTTCATTTACTCCACGCTATATATATTTTTTACTGCAGCTGCAGGGGACTGAGTAGGCTAAGCACGCTCTCTTGTCCATTATCCTTTTACACGATTAGATCACCATTACTGACTATAAAGTACCGTAAGTGTTTTTCGCTACTCGTCCACACAACAAGGGAGGGATTGAATCTAGCGCAGATATAAAATTATATACATTATTTATAGACAGCGATACAGAAGAATGATACTGTGTCACTATCTGCTGCAAGAACCTCGGTGCTGCAAGCGCCACTGGTATTCAATTAACAATTGTGAAGTTGAACGAAATTTATTGGTTATTTTAAATTTTTGTGGAAATTCAAAAACTGAAAAGTGGGGCGTGCAATATTATTCGGATACGATCGTATGCTGGAAGATAGTAAGGAAGGCGTTTGGCCTTCCCTTCCAGATCTCTAAACATATGACACTATTTGGTCACCCAGAATTTCCCCAGGGAACAGAAATCAAAGGAGCGATAGGATAAGCAGGCGATAACATGAAGAAAGCAGGGGATATGATGTATACAGACAGGGCCGCCATCATGGCATTACTGCCCTGACTGGCGTATGGGGCCTGGTGGCAGAGGGGGCCCGCATCGCGCCCCGTCTCTTCTGCTCATCGGGCCCCAGCGGCAGGCGGCTTCTATCGGTAACTGAACCTGCATCCGAGACACAGGTAGTTACTCTATTGCAGCCTTGCGGGCACGTGTGGGCCCGCACTGCAATGGTTAAAGCCGCCAGCCAATCGGAGGCTGGCAGCTGATGTCAGCGCACATCGCCGGCGTATGATGTCATTCACCGGAGAGTGCGCGCTGAAACGCCGGGAAGGATCTTCGTTTCGCCGCAGGAGCGCGGCCAGGTAAGAAGAAAGTTTTTTTTCCTATTTTTTTAACTGAAAGCAGCAAGCCGCAATCTGGACCATGTGTCTCCATCCAGCCCGGCACAGAAGGGAGACAGGGGGCAGAATGGAGACAAGGGGGCAGAATGGAGACAAGGGGGCAGAATGGAGACAAGGGGGCAGAATGAGACAAGGTGGCAGAATGGAGACAAGGGGGCAGAATGGAGACAAGGGGGCAGAATGCAGATAAGGGGTCAGAATGGAGACACAAAGGCAGAATGCAGACACGGGGGGGGGCAGAATGGAGACAACTCCATATAGAAAGCAGACACTTCCTACAGGTCATGCAGGTCCATTCTTTCTGCTTATCTAGACTTCGTAGGCTGTTTAATGAAGTGGAACTACATATTCTAGATAATAGAGTGGGTATGAACACTCAGAATGTGAGCACATCCTCAATATACAACACTGTAAGACATAAATTCCTGAAGTTAAAGCAGAACAAGTTGTTTAAGACTTGGGAGAAATGGACCGGGGATAAGGATATCTGTTATGATAGGTAATTCAGTACCACAATGGACATAGAGGTCAGAACACATACAGTGACCTGACAATAACCCAAAAACATAGAACGAGCTCTGAGACGTGGGAACTCTGCTGACCGCAATCCCTAATCCTCTCCAACCACACTAGAGGCAGCCGTGGATTGCGCCTAACGCTCCCTATGCAACTCGGCACAGCCTGAGAAACTAGCTAGCCTGAAGATAGAAAATAAGCCTACCTTGCCTCAGAGAAATACCCCAAAGGAAAAGGCAGCCCCCACATATAATGACTGTGAGTTAAGATGAAAAGACAAACGTAGAGATGAAATAGATTTAGCAAATTGAGGCCCGACTTTCTGAACAGAGCGAGGATAGGAAAGGTAACTTTGCGGTCAACACAAAACCCTACAAAAACCACGCAAAGGGGGCAAAAAGACCCTCCGTACCGAACTAACGGCACAGAGGTACACCCTCTGCGTCCCAGAGCTTCCAGCAAGCAGGAAAAAACAAATAGACAAGCTGGACAGAAAAAACATAAAACAAAATAGCAAAGCGGAACTTAGCTATGCAGAGCAGCAGGCCACAGGAACGATCCAGGAGGAAACAGGTCCAATACTAGAACATTGACTGGAGGCCAGGATCAAAGCACTAGGTGGAGTTAAATAGAGAAGCACCTAACGACTTCACCACATCACCTGAGGAAGGAAACTCAGAAGCCGCAGTGCCACTTTCCTCCACCAACGGAAGCTCACAGAGAGAATCAAGCGAAGTACCACTTGTGACCACAGGAGGGAGCTCTGCCACAGAATTCACAACAGATATCGCAGAGACAACTCTACAGGGGTGGGAACAGGTAAAAAAAAATCAATTTTATGGGAAGGATGGAGGGAAACCTGCCATATATTAAGCTGATGCATACAGCATTATATGGTTTCAATATCCCGTCCTCACCTAGATTCCCCGACAGGATTACAGCTGCCCTAAGTGCGGAACGCCCTCAACAAATCTCTGGCACGGAGTGTGGGAATGCAGAGCAGTTAGAGCGTACTGGAAATAGGTCTGGAAACAGGTAGGGGAGCAGGTTCGATCGTGCTGGGGAATCCTTCTCCCACAAACGCCACAAACCCCGGGAGACACAACTCACAGGAGTTAAAGCAAAGACCCCTAAAAACATCCACACATTCTTAGTTGTAGCCTCACGTGGTTTATTTGGCGAATGGCTTATACCAAACGCCCCATCGATGGTGATGATAATAGCCCAGATGAAACACTTACTGGGAATTGAATTACCGTATATTCTCGAGTATAATATGACCCGAGTATAAGCCGACCCCCTAATTTTGCCACAAAAACTGGGAAAACTTAATGACTCGAGTATAAGCCTAGGGTGGGAAATGCAGCAGCTACTGGTAAATTTCAAAAATAAAAATAGATACCAGTAAAAGTAATTGAGACATCAGTAGGTTAAGTGTTTTTGAATATCCATATTGAATCAGGAGCCCCATAAAATGCTCCATACAGTTCATGATGGGCCCCATAAGATGCCCCATATTAAAATATGACCCATATAATGCTGCACAAATGTTGATTATGGCCCCATAAGATGCTCCGTACAGATATTTGCCCCATATACTGCACATGGCCCCATAAGATGCTCCGTACAGATATTTGCCCCATATAATACTGCACATGGCCCCATAAGATGCTCCGTACAGATATTTGCCCCATATAATGCTGCACAAATGCTAATTATGACCCCATAAGATGCTCCATAGAGATATTTTTCCCATTTGCTGTTGCTGCGATTAAAAAAATAAAAGAATCACATACTCACCTCCCAGGCCCCCGGCACTTGCTATACTCACCTTTCCCGTTCCACCGCCGCTGTGTCTTCCCCGTCCTCTGCAACGACTTTCAGGCAGAGGGCGGCGCGCACAGTAATCGCGTCATCGCGCGACCTGAGCGTCACTGCATAGGACGCGGAAGACACAGTGGCGCCGGCGGTGGAACGAGGGACAGGTGAATATTGCGCACTGCCCCCGTTATACTCACCTGCTCCTGGCGCGGTCCCTGCACGTCTGTTCCCCGGCGCCGGCAGCTTCACAGCTGCCGGCGCCCAGAGAACAAGGAACGTGCAGGGACCGCGCCAGGAGCAGGTGAGTATTATTACACAGCTCCGCTCCACCCCCCCGCCCGACCCCTGGGAATGACTCGAGTATAAGCCGAGAGGGGCAGTTTCAGCCTAAAAAAATGGGCTGAAATTCTCCGCTTATACTCGAGTATATACGGTAATAGAGGCAGAAAGGAGTAAAGAAAAATCTGCAGGGAAAGTATTTCCGCTGTGGAAAACGTTCATTGTTTTCCACTATAGTCCCTATGAAATATCGAGAATGATTTGTCCCTTCCGCCACACGGAATGGTGCTGTCTGGAGGATCTGAGCGGGACGTTGGGGTCTTGGGAACCATTCCAGATGTATAATGTCTATTAAAGATACAACATATATTAGTGTAGAACGACACTCTGGACAATGCAAAATACAGTAAAAGAGATTTTCTTCCTTCCCCTATTCCCCTTCTGTGTAGTCAGTCTGTCCTTTCTTTCTCTTACTGTTTCCCCAAAATTTGTGTTACCAGACACTGACGGAGATCTATCTATGTATCTATATACGATTTAAAAAAGTTATGCGGACCTGTTGTCTGACAAGCAAGATTTGTATATGTACCTTTGGTAATTACTGTGTCATTGCTGATGCTATATCCTATCCTATGTTACGCTATCCTATCTGATGTTATGTTAAAAAAATCAATAAAAATGATGTTTAATTAAAAAAAAAAATTATTATTATTATCCTGTATATACATGTGTGTCCTGTACATACATGTCTCCTCCTGTGTGTGACATGTAACACTCTGTGTCTCTCTCAGACAGTCACTCTCTGCGGTATTATTACACGGGGGTCTCAGCTCCGGGGTCTGGGCTGCCGGAATACTCATCAGTTGGATATGTGGATGATCGGGAGATTGTGAATTATAACTCAGACAGCGGCAGATACCGACCCAAGGTCCAGTGGATGGAGAAAATGGAGGATGGATACTGGGAGAGGAATACACAGATCAGCAAAGGGAATGAGGCGACATTCAGACATAATGTGAGGATAGCGATGGAGCGATTCAACCAGAGCGGAGGTGAGAAATATACTGTATACACTATATACACACTACACTGTATACACAATACACTATATACACACTACACTGTATACACAATACACTATATACACACTACACTGTATACACTATATACACACTACACTGTATACACTATATACACACTACACTGTATACACAATATACACACTACACTGTATACACTATATACACACTACACTGTATACACAATATACACACACTACACTATATACACTATATACACATATACACACTACACTGTATACACTATATACACACTACACTGTATACACTATATACACACTACACTGTATACACTATATACACACTACACTGTATACACTATATACACACTACACTGTATACACAATACACTATATACACACTACACTGTATACACAATACACTATATACACACTACACTGTATACACTATATACACACTACACTGTATACACTATATACACACTACACTGTATACACAATATACACACACTACACTGTATACACTATATACACACTACACTGTATACACAATATACACACACTACACTATATACACTATATACACATATACACACTACACTGTATACACTATATACACACTACACTGTATACACTATATACACACTACACTGTATACACTATATACACACTACACTGTATACACTATATACACACTACACTGTATACACTATATACACACTACACTGTATACACTATATACACACTACACTGTATACACAATATACACACTACACTGTATACACTATATACACACTACACTGTATACACACTACACTGTATACACAATATACACACTACACTGTATACACTATATACACACTACACTGTATACACAATATACACACTACACTGTATACACTATATACACACTACACTGTATACACACTACACTGTATACACAATATACACACTACACTGTATACACAATATACACACACTACACTGTATACACACTACACTGTATACACAATATACACACACTACACTATATACACTATATACACATATACACACTACACTGTATACACTATATACACACTACACTGTATACACTATATACACACTACACTGTATACACTATATACACACTACACTGTATACACTATATACACACTACACTGTATACACTATATACACACTACACTGTATACACTATATACACACTACACTGTATACACAATATACACACTACACTGTATACACTATATACACACTACACTGTATACACACTACACTGTATACACAATATACACACACTACACTATATACACTATATACACATATACACACTACACTGTATACACTATATACACACTACACTGTATACACTATATACACACTACACTGTATACACTATATACACACTACACTGTATACACTATATACACACTACACTGTATACACTATATACACACTACACTGTATACACTATATACACACTACACTGTATACACAATATACACACTACACTGTATACACTATATACACACTACACTGTATACACACTACACTGTATACACAATATACACACTACACTGTATACACTATATACACACTACACTGTATACACAATATACACACTACACTGTATACACTATATACACACTACACTGTATACACACTACACTGTATACACAATATACACACTACACTGTATACACAATATACACACACTACACTGTATACACACTACACTGTATACACAATATACACACACTACACTATATACACTATATACACACTACACTGTATACACAATATACACACTACACTGTATACACTATATACACACTACACTGTATACACTATATACACACTACACTGTATACACTATATACACACTACACTGTATACACAATATACACACACTACACTGTATACACACTACACTGTATACACAATATACACACACTACACTATATACACTATATACACACTACACTGTATACACAATATACACACTACACTGTATACACTATATACACACTACACTGTATACACAATATACACACTACACTGTATACACAATATACACACTACACTGTATACACTATATACACACTACACTGTATACACTATATACACACTACACTGTATACACTATATACACACTACACTGTATACACTATATACACACTACACTGTATACACTATATACACACTACACTGTATACACTATATACACACTACACTGTATACACAATACACTATATACACACTACACTGTATACACTATATACACACTACACTGTATACACAATACACTATATACACACTACACTGTATACACTATATACACACTACACTGTATACACAATACACTATATACACACACTACACTGTATACACTATATACACACTACACTGTATACACTATATACACACTACACTGTATACACTATACACACACTACACTGTATACACTATATACACACTACACTGTATACACAATACACTATATACACACACTACACTGTATACACTATATACACACTACACTGTATACACTATATACACACTACACTGTATACACTATATACACACTACACTGTATACACTATATACACACTACACTGTATACACTATATACACACTACACTGTATACACTATATACACACTACACTGTATACACAATACACTATATACACACACTACACTGTATACACTATATACACACTACACTGTATACACTATATACACACTACACTGTATACACTATATACACACTACACTGTATACACTATATACACACTACACTGTATACACTATATACACACTACACTGTATACACTATATACACACTACACTGTATACACCATATACACACACTACACTGTATACACCATATACACACACTACACTGTATACACCATATACACACACTACACTGTATACACTATATACACACACACTACACTGTATACACTATATACACACTACACTGTATACACTATATACACACTACACTGTATACACTATATACACACTACACTGTATACACAATACACTATATACACACACTACACTGTATACACTATATACACACTACACTGTATACACTATATACACACTACACTGTATACACTATATACACACTACACTGTATACACTATATACACACTACACTGTATACACTATATACACACTACACTGTATACACAATACACTATATACACACACTACACTGTATACACTATATACACACTACACTGTATACACTATATACACACTACACTGTATACACTATATACACACTACACTGTATACACTATATACACACTACACTGTATACACTATATACACACTACACTGTATACACCATATACACACACTACACTGTATACACCATATACACACTACACTGTATACACCATATACACACACTACACTGTATACACTATATACACACACACTACACTGTATACACTATATACACACTACACTGTATACACTATATACACAATACACTGTATACACTATATACACACTACACTGTATACACTATATACACACTACACTGTATACACTATATACACACTACACTGTATACACAATACACTATATACACACACTACACTGTATACACTATATACACACTACACTGTATACACAATACACTATATACACACACTACACTGTATACACACACTACACTGTATACACTATATACACACTACACTGTATACACTATATACACACTACACTGTATACACAATACACTATATACACACACTACACTGTATACACTATATACACACTACACTGTATACACTATATACACACTACACTGTATACACCATATACACACACTACACTGTATACACTATATACACACTACACTGTATACACCATATACACACACTACACTGTATACACTATATACACACACACTACACTGTATACACTATATACACACTACACTGTATACACTATATACACACTACACTGTATACACTATATACACACTACACTGTATACACAATACACTATATACACACACTACACTGTATACACTATATACACACTACACTGTATACACTATATACACACTACACTGTATACACTATATACACACTACACTGTATACACTATATACACACTACACTGTATACACTATATACACACTACACTGTATACACTATATACACACTACACTGTATACACTATATACACACTACACTGTATACACTATATACACACTACACTGTATACACTATATACACACTACACTGTATACACTATATACACACTACACTGTATACACAATACACTATATACACACTACACTGTATACACAATACACTATATACACACACTACACTGTATACACTATATACACACTACACTGTATACACTATATACACACTACACTGTATACACTATATACACACTACACTGTATACACTATATACACACTACACTGTATACACTATATACACACTACACTGTATACACAATACACTATATACACACACTACACTGTATACACTATATACACACTACACTGTATACACTATATACACACTACACTGTATACACTATATACACACACACTACACTGTATACACTATATACACACTACACTGTATACACTATATACACACTACACTGTATACACTATATACACACTACACTGTATACACAATACACTATATACACACACTACACTGTATACACTATATACACACTACACTGTATACACTATATACACACTACACTGTATACACTATATACACACTACACTGTATACACTATATACACACTACACTGTATACACTATATACACACTACACTGTATACACTATATACACACTACACTGTATACACTATATACACACTACACTGTATACACTATATACACACTACACTGTATACACTATATACACACTACACTGTATACACAATACACTATATACACACACTACACTGTATACACTATATACACACTACACTGTATACACTATATACACACTACACTGTATACACTATATACACACTACACTGTATACACTATATACACACTACACTGTATACACTATATACACACTACACTGTATACACTATATACACACTACACTGTATACACAATACACTATATACACACACTACACTGTATACACTATATACACACTACACTGTATACACTATATACACACTACACTGTATACACTATATACACACTACACTGTATACACTATATACACACTACACTGTATACACTATATACACACTACACTGTATACACTATATACACAATACACTGTATACACCATATACACACACTACACTGTATACACTATATACACACACTACACTGTATACACCATATACACACACTACACTGTATACACTATATACACACTACACTGTATACACTATATACACACTACACTGTATACACTATATACACACTACACTGTATACACAATACACTATATACACACACTACACTGTATACACTATATACACACTACACTGTATACACTATATACACACTACACTGTATACACTATATACACACTACACTGTATACACTATATACACACTACACTGTATACACTATATACACACTACACTGTATACACTATATACACACTACACTGTATACACTATATACACACTACACTGTATACACTATATACACACTACACTGTATACACTATATACACACTACACTGTATACACTATATACACACTACACTGTATACACTATATACACACTACACTGTATACACTATATACACACTACACTGTATACACTATATACACACTACACTGTATACACAATACACTATATACACACTACACTGTATACACAATACACTATATACACACACTACACTGTATACACTATATACACACTACACTGTATACACAATACACTATATACACACACTACACTGTATACACTATATACACACTACACTGTATACACTATATACACACTACACTGTATACACTATATACACACTACACTGTATACACAATATACACACTACACTGTATACACTATATACACACTACACTGTATACACAATATACACACTACACTGTATACACTATATACACACTACACTGTATACACTATATACACACTACACTGTATACACTATATACACACTACACTGTATACACTATATACACACTACACTGTATACACTATATACACACTACACTGTATACACTATATACACACACACTACACTGTATACACTATATACACACTACACTGTATACACTATATACACACTACACTGTATACACTATATACACACTACACTGTATACACAATACACTATATACACACACTACACTGTATACACACTACACTGTATACACTGTATACACACTACACTGTATACACTATATACACACTACACTGTATACACTATATACACACTACACTGTATACACTATATACACACTACACTGTATACACTATATACACACTACACTGTATACACTATATACACACTACACTGTATACACAATATACACACTACACTATACACAATATACTGTATACACAATATACACACTACACTGTATACACTATATACACATTACACTGTATACACAATATACACACTACACTATACACAATATACTGTATACACAATATACACTATATACACACTACACTGTATACACAATATACACACTACACTGTATACACTATATACACACTACACTGTATACACTATATACACACTACACTGTATACACTATATACACACTACACTGTATACACTATATACACACTACACTGTATACACTATATACACATTACACTGTATACACAATATACACACTACACTGTATACACACTACACTGTATACACTATATACACACTACACTGTATACACAATATACACACTACACTATATACACTATATACACACTACACTGTATACACTATATACACAATACACTATATACACACTACACTGTACACACTATATACACACTACACTATATACACAATATACACACTACACTGTATACACTATATACACACTACACTGTATACACTATATACACACTACACTGTACACACTATATACACACTACACTGTATACACTATATACACACTACACTGTACACACTATATACACACTACACTGTATACACTATATACACACTACACTGTATACACTATATACACACTACACTGTATACACTATATACACACTACACTGTATACACTATATACACACTACACTGTATACACTATATACACACTACACTGTATACACAATATACACACTACACTGTATACACTATATACACACTACACTGTATACACTATATACACACTACACTGTATACACTATATACACACTACACTGTATACACTATATACACACTACACTGTATACACTATATACACACTACACTGTATACACACTACACTGTATACACTATATACACACTACACTGTATACACTATATACACACTACACTGTATACACAATATACACACTACACTGTATACACTATATACACACTACACTGTATACACTATATACACACTACACTGTATACACTATATACACACTACACTGTATACACAATATACACACTACACTGTATACACTATATACACACTACACTGTATACACTATATACACACTACACTGTATACACTATATACACACTACACTGTATACACTATATACACACTACACTGTATACACTATACACACACTACACTGTATACACAATACACACACTACACTGTATACACAAAATACACACTACACTATATACACTATATACACACTACACTGTATACACTATATACACACTACACTCTATACACTCTATACACACTACACTCTATACACTATATACACACTACACTCTATACACTATATACACACTACACTGTATACACTATATACACACTACACTGTATACACTATATACACACTACACTGTATACACTATATACACACTACACTGTATACACAAAATACACACACTACACTGTATACACAATATACACACTATACACAATATACACACACTACACTGTATACACTATATACACACTACACTGTATACACTATATACACACTACACTGTATACACAATATACACACTACACTGTATACACTATATACACACTACACTGTATACACAATATACACACACTACACTGTAACATAGTAACATAGTTAGTAAGGCCGAAAAAAGACATTTGTCCATCCAGTTCAGCCTATATTCCATCATAATAAATCCCCAGATCTACGTCCTTCTACAGAACCTAATAATTGTATGATACAATATTGTTCTGCTCCAGGAAGACATCCAGGCCTCTCTTGAACCCCTCGACTGAGTTCGCCATCACCACCTCCTCAGGCAAGCAATTCCAGATTCTCACTGCCCTAACAGTAAAGAATCCTCTTCTATGTTGGTGGAAAAACCTTCTCTCCTCCAGACGCAAAGAATGCCCCCTTGTGCCCGTCACCTTCCTTGGTATAAACAGATCCTCAGCGAGATATTTGTATTGTCCCCTTATATATTTATACATGGTTATTAGATCGCCCCTCAGTCATCTTTTTTCTAGACTAAATAATCCTAATTTCGCTAATCTATCTGGGTATTGTAGTTCTCCCATCCCCTTTATTAATTTTGTTGCCCTCCTTTGTACTCTCTCTAGTTCCATTATATCCTTCCTGAGCACCGGTGCCCAAAACTGGACACAGTACTCCATGTGTGGTCTAACTAGGGATTTGTACAGAGGCAGTATAATGCTCTCATCATGTGTATCCAGACCTCTTTTAATGCACCCCATGATCCTGTTTGCCTTGGCAGCTGCTGCCTGGCACTGGCTGCTCCAGGTAAGTTTATCATTAACTAGGATCCCCAAGTCCTTCTCCCTGTCAGATTTACCCAGTGGTTTCCCGTTCAGTGTGTAATGGTGATATTGATTCCCTCTTCCCATGTGTATAACCTTACATTTATCATTGTTAAACCTCATCTGCCACCTTTCAGCCCAAGTTTCCAACTTATCCAGATCCATCTGTAGCAGAATACTATCTTCTCTTGTATTAACTGCTTTACATAGTTTTGTATCATCTGCAAATATCGATATTTTACTGTGTAAACCTTCTACCAGATCATTAATGAATATGTTGAAGAGAACAGGTCCCAATACTGACCCCTGCGGTACCCCACTGGTCACAGCGACCCAGTTAGAGACTATACCATTTATAACCACCCTCTGCTTTCTATCACTAAGCCAGTTACTAACCCATTTACACATTTTCCCCCAGACCAAGCATTCTCATTTTGTGTACCAACCTCTTGTGCGGCACGGTATCAAACGCTTTGGAAAAATCGAGATATACCACGTCCAATGACTCACCGTGGTCCAGCCTATAGCTTACCTCTTCATAAAAACTGATTAGATTGGTTTGACAGGAGCGATTTCTCATAAACCCATGCTGATATGGAGTTAAACAGTTATTCTCATTGAGATAATCCAGAATAACATCCCTCAGAAACCCTTCAAATATTTTACCAGCAATAGAGGTTAGACTTACTGGCCTATAATTTCCAGGTTCACTTTTAGAGCCCTTTTTGAATATTGGCACCACATTTGCTATGCGCCAGTCCTGCGGAACAGACCCTGTCGCTATAGAGTCCCTAAAAATAAGAAATAATGGTTTATCTATTACATTACTTAGTTCTCTTAGTACTCGTGGGTGTATGCCATCCGGACCCGGAGATTTATCTATTTTAATCTTATTTAGCCGGTTTCGCACCTCTTCTTGTGTTAGATTGGTGACCCTTAATATAGGGTTTTCATTGTTTCTTGGGATTTCACCTAGCATTTCATTTTCCACCGTGAATACCGTGGAGAAGAAGGTGTTTAATATGTTAGCTTTTTCCTCGTCATCTACAACCATTCTTTCCTCACTATTTTTTAAGGGGCCTACATTTTCAGTTTTTATTCTTTTACTATTGATATAGTTGAAGAACAGTTTGGGATTAGTTTTACTCTCCTTAGCAATGTGCTTCTCTGTTTCCTTTTTGGCAGCTTTAATTAGTTTTTTAGATAAAGTATTTTTCTCCCTATAGTTTTTTAGAGCTTCAATGGTGCCATCCTGCTTTACACAATATATACTGTATACACAATACTGTATACACAATATACACACTACACTGTATACACAATATACACACTACACTCTATACACTATATACACACTACACTGTATACACTATATACACACTACACTGTATACACAATATACACACTACACTCTATACACTATATACACACTACACTGTATACACTATATACACACTACACTGTATACACAATATACACACTACACTGTATACACTATATACACACTACACTGTATACACTGTATACACACACTACACTGTATACACTATATACACACTACACTGTATACACTATATACACACTACACTGTATACACACACTACACTGTATACACTATATACACACTACACTGTATACACTATATACACACTACACTGTATACACACACTACACTGTATACACTATATACACACTACACTGTATACACTATATACACACACTACACTGTATACACTATATACACACTACACTGTATACACTATATACACACTACACTGTATACACTATATACACACTACACTACACTGTATACACTGTATACACACTACACTGTATACATACGCATGTATCCTGTACATATCTGTGTATCCTGGACGAGGCCATAATATGTGTTTCTGTTTTGACATAAAAGTTGAGTTTTTATTGGCAATACATTTTTCTGTTATTGTTTTGTGCCTTTTTCTCCTTGGTTCCCACTGTGGGGCCTCATTCATTATTTTCCTCTCCGGTCGCTGGTGTAAGAGGTGGTAATGCTGATGTGTCCCCTGACCCCTGTCCTGCACACCTTGCTGATGGGAGGACCTCACAGGCCACCGTAGCTGTCACACCCAGAGGTTGTTACTCGGCAACCATCGCTTCCCCACAATTAGGGGTGTCCGGCTGCCAAGTGGATGAAAGTAGCAGCCCCCTCCCTCTATTAACCATTTAGATGCTGTTGAAATTGACAGCAGAATCTATGGTGGATAAATGGCCATGACTGGTGCCAGCACTGATCGTGTTTGTTTCTGCAGGGTGTCTGCCGTATTATATATCTAGATCCGGGATATTTCACACAAAAAATAAAATCTTTTTTTTTTTTTTAATTATAGACAGTTTTTCATTTTTAATCTGAATTTTTAATTTTTGTTCTTTTAGTTAAACTTAGTCCAAATAAATGTAAAATATCCCCCTATAATTCCCCCCCGGGGGCTTCCTGATGTCTCCGTCTCCTCGGTTTCAGCAGTAACGAGTTATCACAGGAGATCGCGGCCGCCGTCATCGGCTGATATAGCACAATGTAGTAAGGAAGAAATGGAAGCAGCACAAAAGTCACAACATAAAGTCAGCAGGAATCGTAGTGAGAAAGCGGAGATCAGTCCTCACTGTACAGCAGCCAAGAAGTAACGCAGCCGGACGTCAGCAGAGTCCGCTGTATCTGGGGACACAGAACCGCAATGTCTCCAGGTACACAGAGGTCTCATCAGCCGGACCCCACATTACAGAACCGCAATGTCTCCGGTTACACAGGGGTCTCATCAGCCGGACCCCACGTTACAGAACCGCAATGTCTCCGGGTACACAGGGGTCTCATCAGCCGGACCCCACATTCCAGAACCGCAATGTCTCCGGGGACACAGAGGTCTCATCAGCCGGACCCCACATTACAGAACCGCAATGTCTCCGGGTACACAGAGGTCTCATCAGCCGGACCCCACATTACAGAACCGCAATGTCTCCGGGGACACAGAGGTCTCATCAGCCAGACCCCACATTACAGAACCGCAATGTCTCCGGGTACACAGAGGTCTCATCAGCCGGACCCCACATTACAGAACCACAATGTCTCCGGGTACACAGAGGTCTCATCAGCCGGACCCCACATAACAGAACCGCAATGTCTCCGGGGACACAGAGGTCTCATCAGCCGGACCCCACATTACAGAACCGCAATGTCTCCGGGTACACAGGGGTCTCATCAGCCGGACCCCACATTACAGAACCGCAATGTCTCCGGTTACACAGAGGTCTCATCAGCCGGACCCCCACATTACAGAACCGCAATGTCTCCGGGTACACAGAGGTCTCATCAGCCGGACCCCACATTACAGAACCGCAATGTCTCCGGGTACACAGAGGTCTCATCAGCCGGACCCCACATTACAGAAACGCAATGTCTCCGGTTACACAGAGGTCTCATCAGCCGGACCCCCATATTACAGAACCACAATGTCTCCGAGTACACAGAGGTCTCATCAGCTGGACTCCCACATTACAGAAACGCAATGTCTCCGGTTACACAGAGGTCTCATCAGCCGGACCCCCACATTACAGAACCACAATGTCTCCGAGTACACAGAGGTCTCATCAGCTGGACTCCCACATTGTTGTGTTCCTGCGGAATATCTGGATTATTGTTTTGCTGACGTCCGATTCATTGATTGAGCGATGACAAAACAGAGGGTCTTTGAATCTTGAATACAGGGTCCAATGGGCTGAAAACTCCTCACCACAATCTGCTGACCGAGCCGTTCTCTTATTGCCTTGTAGGTTGTGTTCACACTGATGTTTGTGGAGCAGAAAACGCTGCAGAAACCACTGGAAAAAATGTTCAGAAGAAAGAACATACCGTATATACTCGAGTATAAGCCGAGATTTTCAGCCCAAATTTTTGGGCTGAAAGTGCCCCTCTCGGCTTATACTCGAGTCAAGGTGGGTGGCAGGGTCGGCGGGTGAGGGGCTGAGGGCGCTGAGGTATACTTACCTAGTCCTGGCGATCCTCGCGCTGTCCCTGCCGTCCCACGGGCTTCTGTGCTGCACCTTCTTCGCCTCTTCAGCAGTCACGTGGGACCGCTCATTAAAAAAATGAATAGGCGGCTCCACCTCCCATAGGGGTGGAGCCGCCTATTCATTCCTCTAATCAGCGGTGCCGGTGACCGCTGATAGAGAAAGAAGCTGCGGCACCGAAGACCAGGCAGAGGGACAGCGCGAGGATCGCCAGGACTAGGTAAGTATAGCATATTCACCTGTCCACGTTCCAGCCGCCGGGCGTCGCTCCATCTTCCCGGCCGGCGCCTCCATCTTCCCGGCGTCTGCGCTCTGACTGATCAGGCAGAGGGCGCGATGACGCATATAGTGTGCGCGGCGCCCTCTGCCTGATCAGTCAGAGCAGAGACGCCGGGAAGATGGAGGCGCCGGAACGAGACGCCGGGAGCTGCAATCAAGGGAGGTGAGTATGTGGTTTTTTTTTTTTATTGCAGCGGCGGCAGAGATTTATGTGGAGCATCTATGGGGCACAATGAACGGTGCAGAGCACCGTATATGGGCACAGCTATGGGGCACAATGAACGGTGCAGAGCACTGTATATGGGCACAGCTATGGGGCACAATGAACGGTGCAGAGCACTGTATATGGGCACAGCTATGGGGCACAATGAACGGTGCAGAGCACTGTATATGGGCACAGCTATGGGGCACAATGAACGGTGCAGAGCACTGTATATGGGCACAGCTATGGGGCACAATGAACGGTGCAGAGCACTGTATATGGGCACAGCTATGGGGCACAATGAACGGTGCAGAGCACTGTATATGGGGCACAGCTATGGGGCACAATGAACGGTGCAGAGCACTGTATATGGGCACAGCTATGGGGCACAATGAACGGTGCAGAGCACTGTATATGGGCACAGCTCTGGGGCACAATGAACGGTGCAGAGCACTGTATATGGGCACAGCTCTGGGGCACAATGAACGGTGCAGAGCACTGTATATGGGGCACAATGAACGGTGCAGAGCACTGTATATGGGGCACAGCTATGGGGAAATATGAACGGTGCAGAGCACTATATGGCACAGCTATGGGGAAATAATGATCTATTTTTATTTTTGAAATTCACCGGTAAATGCTGCATTTCCACCCTAGGCTTATACTCGAGTCAATAAGTTTTCCCAGTTTTTTGTGGCAAAATTAGGGGGGTCGGCTTATACTCGGGTCGGCTTATACTCGAGTATATACGGCAATTATGTAACAACAACTCGCTGTTCACATGATGCAATAATCTGTTCAGTCTTTTCAGCTTCTTTTAAACGCTCAGACTCACGAGACGGCAAAGAAGATTGTAGATTCTCCAGGAAACGCTCAATACTTACTGTAGATGTTAATGGGAAGTAGGAGGGGATTTTTTTTGCACTTTTGTTTTAAGCATTTTTGTCACAAATAACGAAAGTTTTCTTTTCTTTATGGAGACAAAAAACACTCAGGAAACAACTGAAAAACAGAAGTAAAAGACACTTTAGGTTCACAAAACTCCACGGAACAAAATCATTTTCTGAGACGTCTTCTGCTTAAAACGGTCAATTTTTAAACGGCGCAAAAAGACACAGTGTGAACACAACCGTAACCTGTCAGACTGAGGGAGGAGAGAAGGAGCCAAGAATTCTCTTTATCACAGTTTATGGCCACAGAGTGAAGGTGAAAAGCCAGAGGGGGCCGAGAACAGAAGGGGCCGGTGTGAAGGGGTTAACCCGACCTCCTCTTCTGCACAGGAGAAATAACATGGGGAAAAGCAAACAGAGAAGGAAGGGGTTAACCCTCTGAGGAGCTGATCGCATTGTATTACTCAGGGGAGGAGGATCAGGCAGAAGGAGTTTGGGGAATGGAGGAGGCACAGGAAGGAGAAGAGGAGGTCGGGGAATGGAGGAGGCACAGGAAGGAGAAGAGGAGGTCGGGGAATGGAGGAGGCACAGGTAGGAGAAGAGGAGGTCGGGGAATGGAGGAGGCACAGGAAGGAGAAGAGGAGGTTGGGGAATGGAGGAGGCACAGGAAGGAGAAGAGGAGGTTGGGGAATGGAGGAGGCACAGGAAGGAAAAGAGGAGGTCTCCATTCCCCGACCTCCTCTTTTCCTTCCTGTGCCTCCTCCATTCCCCGGAGGCACAGGAAGGAGAAGAGGGGGTCGGGGAATGGAGGAGGCACAGGAAGGAGAAGAGGAGGTTGGGGAATGGAGGAGGCACAGGAAGGAAAAGAGGAGGTCGGGGAATGGAGGAGACACAGGAAGGAGAAGAGGAGGTCGGGGAATGGAGGAGGCACAAGGAGAAGAGGAGGTCGGGGAATGGAGGAGGCACAGGAAGGAGAAGAGGAGGTTGGGGAATGGAGGAGGCACAGGAAGGAAAAGAGGAGGTCGGGGAATGGAGGAGGCATAGGAAGGAGAAGAGGAGGATGGGGAATGGAGGAGGCACAGGAAGGAGAAGAGGAGGTCAGGGAATGGAGGAGGCACAGGAAGGAGAAGAGGAGGTCGGGGAATGGAGGAGGCACAGGAAGGAGAAGAGGAGGTCGGGGAATGGAGGAGGCACAGGAAGGAGAAGAGAGGGTCGGGGAATGGAGGAGGCACAGGAAGGAGAAGAGGAGGTTGGGGAATGGAGGAGGCACAGGAAGGAAAAGAGGAGGTCGGGGAATGGAGGAGACACAGGAAGAAGAGGAGGACGGGGAATGGAGGAGGCACAGGAAGGAGAAGAGGAGGTCGGGGAATGGAGGAGGCACAAGAAGGAGAAGAGGAGGTCGGGGAATGGAGGAGGCACAGGAAGGAGAAGAGGAGGTTGGGGAATGGAGGAGGCACAGGAAGGAAAAGAGGAGGTCGGGGAATGGAGGAGGCACAGGAAGGAGAAGAGGAGGACGGGGAATGGAGGAGGCACAGGAAGGAGAAGAGGAGGTCGTGGAATGGAGGAGGCACAGGAAGGAGAAGAGGAGGTCGGGGAATGGAGGAGGCACAGGCAGGAGAAGAGGAGGTCGGGGAATGGAGGAGGCACAGGCAGGAAAAGAGGAGGTCGGGGAATGGAGGAGGCACAGGCAGGAAAAGAGGAGGTCGGGGAATGGAGGAGGCACAGGAAGAAGTGGAGGAGGTCGGGGAATGGAGGAGGCACAGGCAGGAAAAGAGGAGGTCGGGGAATGGAGGAGGCACAGGAAGAAGTGGAGGAGGTCGGGGAATGGAGGAGGCACAGGCAGGAAAAGAGGAGGTCGGGGAATGGAGGAGGCACAGGAAGGAGTGGAGGAGGTCGGGGAATGGAGGAGGCACAGGAAGGAAAAGAGGAGGTCGGGGAATGGAGGAGGCACAGGAAGGAGAAGAGGAGGTCGGGGAATGGAGGAGGCACAGGCAGGAAAAGAGGAGGTCGGGGAATGGAGGAGGCACAGGAAGGAGAAGAGGTTGGGGAATGGAGGAGGCACAGGAAGGAGAAGAGGAGGTTGGGGAATGGAGGAGGCACAGGAAGGAAAAGAGGAGGTCGGGGAATGGAGGAGGCACAGGAAGGAGAAGAGGGGTCGGGGAATGGAGGAGGCACAGGAAGGAGAAGAGGAGGTTGGGGAATGGAGGAGGCACAGGAAGGAAAAGAGGAGGTCGGGGAATGGAGGAGACACAGGAAGAAGAGGAGGACGGGGAATGGAGGAGGCACAGGAAGGAGAAGAGGAGGTCGGGGAATGGAGGAGGCACAGGAAGGAGAAGAGGAGGTCGGGGAATGGAGGAGGCACAGGAAGGAGAAGAGGAGGTTGGGGAATGGAGGAGGCACAGGAAGGAAAAGAGGAGGTCGGGGAATGGAGGAGGCACAGGAAGGAGAAGAGGAGGACGGGGAATGGAGGAGGCACAGGAAGGAGAAGAGGAGGTCGGGGAATGGAGGAGGCACAGGAAGGAGAAGAGGAGGTCGGGGAATGGAGGAGGCACAGGAAGGAGAAGAGGAGGTTGGGGAATGGAGGAGGCACAGGAAGGAAAAGAGGAGGTCTCCATTCCCCGACCTCCTCTTTTCCTTCCTGTGCCTCCTCCATTCCCCGGAGGCACAGGAAGGAGAAGAGGGGGTCGGGGAATGGAGGAGGCACAGGAAGGAGAAGAGGAGGTTGGGGAATGGAGGAGGCACAGGAAGGAAAAGAGGAGGTCGGGGAATGGAGGAGACACAGGAAGAAGAGGAGGACGGGGAATGGAGGAGGCACAGGAAGGAGAAGAGGAGGTCGGGGAATGGAGGAGGCACAAGGAGAAGAGGAGGTCGGGGAATGGAGGAGGCACAGGAAGGAGAAGAGGAGGTTGGGGAATGGAGGAGGCACAGGAAGGAAAAGAGGAGGTCGGGGAATGGAGGAGGCACAGGAAGGAGAAGAGGAGGATGGGGAATGGAGGAGGCACAGGAAGGAGAAGAGGAGGTCAGGGAATGGAGGAGGCACAGGCAGGAGAAGAGGAGGTCGGGGAATGGAGGAGGCACTGGCAGGAGAAGAGGAGGTCGGGGAATGGAGGGGGCACTGGGGGAGACGCTGCACACAGAGATTAGTGGGGGCTTCCTGCTGAGTCCGTGTCCCCAGGGTTACCCAGTTCTTTGCTGACAGACGGGAGATGTCGCAGGGAGACGCAGCAGTTACTGATCCAACAACTGTCCGAGTTGTGATCCGGCTGCTCGGGGGTTAACCAGTGTGCGGGGAGGAGCGTGCACAGCAGATGACTGACAGCCGGCACAGCGCGTACATAACTATATACAGTATCTGCCTCCGGGACCTGCGCTGTCTGGTCACGTGCAGCATCTCCTTACACGTCACTGCTCCACCTGCAGCCTCCACTGATGACTGACAGCTCTACTGTCCAATCACATCACTCCAAATGCTATTATCATTATCAGAACATGAGAATCGCTTGCGCCCGAAAATGGCGACTGACTCCTAGTAATCTCCGCTCTCTACACATCTGCCGCTGGGGGCGCTGTATCCTCAGGGCTGCACACACAGGTCACTGAGGGGTCACACGATCTCATGTAGTGACGTCACACTGTGGTCGGTGCACGATGTCTCCGCTGCTCTATCTGTGGCCGATTACACAGCAGATATCGGGGATTCTGGGAAACACCGGGAACATTCATCACTGGACCGTCAGGCTGATATTTCTTCTGTGTAACACGCTCCTGTGTTGTCTGCAGGTCTCCATATTCTCCAGCTGATGGAAGGTTGTGAGCTGAGAGATGACGGCGGGATCACTGGGTACAGTCAGTACGGATATGATGGGAGAGAGTTCCTGGCCCTGGACACACAGACGTGGACATTTGTCCCCACCATGGCGCAGGCGCAGATCACCACACAGAGATGGAACAGTCCAGATATAGAAGTGGGGGAGAGAAAGAAGAATTATGTGGAGAATATCTGTACCGAGTATCTGAAGAAACATGTGGAGAACGGGAGAGAAGATCTGGAGAGGAGAGGTGAGCGCTCATCATCATCATCATCACAGCCCCGCTGTCCGCGTCCTGTCACCTCTGTGTGATTATGGTCATTGCTGTACTTGTAGTCCCCGCTGTCCGCGCCCCGGCCTGTCACCTCTGTGTGATTATGGTCATTGCTGTACTTGTAGTCCCCGCTGTCCGCGCCCCGGCCTGTCACCTCTGTGTGATTATGGTCATTGCTGTACTTGTAGTCCCCGCTGTCCGCGCCCCGGCCTGTCACCTCTGTGTGATTATGGTCATTGCTGTACTTGTAGTCCCCGCTGTCCGCGCCCCGGCCTGTCACCTCTGTGTGATTATGGTCATTGCTGTACTTGTAGTCCCCGCTGTCCTCACACTGAACCCCCCATATAGGTAATAAGCCCCTGTCGGCTCCTGATGTTTATTCTGTGAATCCGTCTTTTCTTACAGCTCCATATTGTTCTGTTCCTCGGTTCTCCCCTCTAGACATGTCTGACACCTCGGGGTCACTAGTCCGGGGCGTCCTACACAGACTGACACCGTGCGATCAGTGCAGAGCGGCCACATTGTGCAGATGTCCAGTCATTTATACATTTCCAGGAGGAATAACAGAGGAACCACAGAATGCAGGAATCTCAGAAAAGATTCTCCAGAATTGTGCTAATATAGACAAGTGCGGAGAGGAGACGGCTTCTCTTTAACCCCTTATCAACATCTGACATACCGGTACATTCAGTGTCGGCTCCCTGTCTCTGGTGCGGGCTCAGAAGCTGAGCCACCACGTTTTGGCAGATGATGGCTGCTCTATTCATCCATCATCTGCTGCTAAATGCTGGGGGTGAAGCCGAGCTCCAACCATGGCTGTTAATCTGTCAAATTCCACTGTCAATCACTGAGAGCAGCATTTACAGCAAACGTTTATTCTAAGCGCCCATCAGCTTCCCGCAGCACGATCGTGGGGAGCTAATGAGCTGTCATGGCAGTCGGGGGTCTGCTGAACACCCCCATCCCTGTCATGACGGAGCAGAAGACCCTCCTGTAGCTTCACAGGAGACCCCAATTTGTACTATATACCCCAATACTGTGATGCTGCAGGATCAAATGCAAGGGATCGGTGACCGCAGGTTCTGGATCCCTGAAAGGACTATAAAATGCAAGAAAAAATTGTTTTAAAAATGTTAAAAAAAAACCTTTTTACCTTATTTAAATTGGCCATAATCAAAAAATTGGTCAATAGTCGCTGTTGAAGGGCGAACAATTACACATCATACAATGCACAAAAATAAATTAATATAATAATATTTTATTAATAATCACAAGATGAAACACATACAATTATATGGTGCATACTAAAACCCTATGTGGCAAATTAACCTATACCTATGGTAGATATTTTAGTCTATTCATCTATACCTCTGCCTATTTTAGATTTTTTTTTACCGTTTCATTTTCTTAATTTAGTTTTCCTTTCCACTTCACTCCATTTGAAGCAGAGTAATCAATTTATTTACATATGTATTTATTTGACATAAAGTTGCAATACATGAATGTAGGGGTCAAATTTTTTGGAAACGGAAAAACGGTTTTGAGCTCCGTTTTTTTATTGGAATATGTTCATATTAGTACAACAACGTTATCTTCCAAGTTTCATTATGATCTTTGTAGGGATTCAGTCGTTATGCGCCATTTTCTGCCATACCTATGCGTACAGTGTTATCACGGTTGGAAACGGAAAAACGGTTTCAAGCTCCGTTTTTTTTATTGGAATTAGTTCATATTAGTACAACAACGTTATCTTCCAAGTTCCATTATGATCTTTTTAGGGATTCAGTCATTATGCGCCATTTTCTGCCATACCTATGCCTAGTGTGTTATCACGGTTGGAAACGGAAAAACGGTTTTGAGCTCCGTTTTTTTTATTGGAATTAGTTCATATTAGTACAACGACGTTATCTTCCAAGTTTCATTAAGATCTTTTTAGGGATTCAGTCTTTATGCGCCATATTCTGTCATACCTATGGTAGTTTTTTTTCTAAAGTTGAATTTTTTGAATCTTTTTTTCCTTTCCACTTCACTCTATTTAAAAATAAATTAGCGGAGGTTAAACTTTAATTGCGTTTTCAACAAGGCAAACCCATACATTGCTATAGAGTAACTTTACATTTGAAATAAACACTGAATCCCTAAGAAGATCTTGATGAAACTTTGAAAATAAGTTTGTCATTAATATGAACTTTTTCCAGCAAGAAAAACAGATCTTAAAAATGTAATTCTGTTTTCAACAATGTTAATTCATACATTCCTATATAATAACTTTACATTTCAAATAAACAGTGAATCCCTAAGTATATCTTTATCGAAAATGTTTGCCTTAAGGTACCTTCACACACAACGATATCGTTAAGGATATCGTTGCAATGTCACGCTTTTTGTGACGTAACAACGATCCCGCTAACGATCTCGTTATGTGTGACAGCGACCAACAATCAGGCCCCTGCTGGGAGATTGTTGGTTGTTGGGGAATGATCAGGACATTTTTTTTGGTCGCTGATCACCCGCTGTCATCGCTGGATCGGCGTGTGTGACGCCGATCTAGCGGTGTTCACCTGTAACCAGGGTAAATATCGGGTTACTAAGCGCAGGGCCGCTATGGGGGCCAGAAAAATACGGATTACACACGGACCAGCAGTGTGACTTGCGAGAAATACGCAGCGGTGTTCTATAGAAAAGCCGGCAA